>NW_015386890.1:517727-523254 GCF_001527695.2 Protobothrops mucrosquamatus
GGAAATTCCCACAGAGGAAGAGTTAATACATAAAATATTAGCATGTGCAGAAATGGACAGGCTCACAATGATACTAAAAGATAAATGTGGATCAATTTTTTTTGAAACCTGGGATAAATTTTACCGCTGGAGGAATTTGAAAAGGATGGCTGGGATTAAAGACGAATGATAAGATAGAAATATATGTTACTTTAGAATAGATAATGTATATAAAATTTAATGTATATGTAGAGATAATGAATTGATTGTAAAATATGGTATAATCTGATAAGAATGTATATACTGGAATGTCACATCAAATCCAATGTTTTTTTTAATTGTTTTATAAATAAAAAGTTTTAAAAATAAAAAAAAATAAAAAAAAGAGTGGACTTGCATTTCAAGCTGGTTCTGTGTTCAACACTTTCACTGCCAAATTACACAGCCTTCTCATTGATTTAGAAATGTCTGTCAATGTTCCCTGGGCTATTTTTGAATGGGTTTCTACCAACCACATCTGGTGCCCCACCTAATTTCGTACAGCTTTTGTCCTATTTTTAAAGGACATAGGCAGGGGCTTCATTCAGACATAAGAGTTTAAATGCTGTTACAGGAAATCCTCACTTAATGACCCATCATTGGAACTGGCAGCTCCATGGCTTAAGTTATGCAGTCGTTAAACGAGAGATCCTGTGATTATGACATGATTTCACTGCTGGCTTCTCCATCGATTCTGCTTGTTGGAAGGCAGCTGGGAAGTGCAAGGACTGGCTGTAAAGTTCCTTTTCAGTACCACTGTAACTTCATAGGATCACCCAACAGGGTGGTCATTAAGTGAGGACTACCTGCAGTTCCGCCATTGCTTCATTTTCCTGTTCTTTTTGACAAGCTGACAAGCTGACTAATTTACTTAGAGAGATAGTTGGCACCATGCAAGTTTTTTTTTATTTACCTAAGAGTAGTGATGAGATTCAACCAGTTCAGCAGAACCGGTAGCTAATTTTTTGTTGTCATGGACCAGAACGGACTTCCGGAAGCGGTATCCACGCAGAGAACTGGTTGTTCACATATTTGAATCCCACCACTGCCTAAGAGGTTAAACATGTCTTTATGTTTAGTAAGCATTTCTTTGAAAATGCAACTATATTTGCAGGAATGGAAGACGCCTCCAGCAGCAGAGCAAATGAAACACTCTCCTACTTTAGTCATTTTAAGAACCTGTTTGGGAAGAAATTCCCTATGGAATTTCTCTCTTCTCTTTGCTTAGATTTTTTTTTTAAAAAAAATGTATTTACTTTTTGTTCCCTACCCTACTGATTGGTTACCATTTGGATGCTGCTGACCTTCAAAATAATGTAGTTTGAAAGTTAAGTTAGTTGCAAGCCAGCTGAGGCAGTTAATTTGCAAGCAATTCTGTCTCTCTGATGGCGTTTCAAAACACAGGCCGAAGATGGAGTGAACAGAACTACTCCTAGACATGCACGGGTCAGAGAGGATGAATGTGCTGATGAAATACAACATGTATACAAATGCCTGCAGAAGCAGGCAACGTGCTGACAAGAAGTGATTACTTCAAGTCAGTTTGAAGCTGACTGTGGACCAATCAGAGTGCATAACGTTGGCCCACTTGAAAAGCCAAACTGGCCTATATCTGGATCTGCATACATTTATTTGCAACTAAAATAGAGTTTGATGGGCCAAACTATGGCTAAACAGAGCTTGTAGATGGCTTGTATTGTTTTTGGTGGCAATTCCCTCCTCGCTCTGCTTCCAGGCTCAAAAAAGCATTAATTTGCTTTTTCTTTCCCATTTTTGCAAAACGCTATTCCTTTTACAACTTCTCATACTCTTTTGCAAATGCTGTTTTATCCCTGGAAAAGACACAGTATTGCATTCATTCCTGAGGTACGAAAATATATCTTTTCAGAATTCAATCCAAAGCATTGCACAGCCCTAACTGGTGTTCGTGCTCCTCCCCTGCTTGAGTATAATGGAGTGCTTTCACTTACAAATCTAAACATAAGACCCAGTCATCACCCAGGAGCAATCCAGCATCTAATTGTGTATATGTTTCTTTTTTATGAATTTGGTTTTGACTTAAGCCTTACATCTCAGTCAGACTGAGAGCATGGTCTTCCCAGTATACAACAGTTTCTAAGGAAAGTCATGCAGAACACATAGCCTATATACTGTTAACATTTTAATAAGTGTAAATGTGGGTTCCTATGATGAATATGATATGAACCAATGCTAAAATAAGTTCTATCTTCTAATTTACTTTTAAGTGGAGACGATTAGCCAATGAAAAATATGTGTACACACTTGCTAGCCCAGTGATGGCGAACCTTTTAGAGACTGAGTGCCCAAACTGCAACCCAAAAACCACTTACGCATCGTCGAGTGCCGGATGGGTGTGCCCCATTGGGTGGGCATGGCCCATTGGGTGGGCGTGGCTGCAGTGGTAATGGCAGACTGGATGGGACTAAAAAGTTCAATCAATCAATTCCAACTTTGCAAGATCTTTTTTTCCCCACGAGAAGTTGAAATTGACTGATTGAACCTTTTTTTTTTTTGCACACGGCGGCGGAGGCCTAAAGCGAAAAGGTTTTATAAAACCCAGCTGAAGGCCTAGGACTGGGGCGATGGCGCGCGTACCCACAGAGAGGGCTCTGAGTGCCGCCTCTGGCACCCGTGCCATAGGTTCGCCACCACTGTGCTAGTCAGTAAACCTGCTGGTTATTGGTGACTGATTGACCCAGAGGGTCCTCAAAAACACTGCCTAATTCAACCCTCTTTTGATGTCTAGTTCAATCTTGATTTGATTTGCTTTAAACTATCTGATTTAGGTATTAGTCTTCGTATTCTCCTTTCTTTCAGAAGGCAGTCAGACCTCCTATAATGTCACTCCATGCATGTGTTCCTTTCTTGAGTGATGGCAGAATATGGAATTGGAAAAGAAAGCAGGAACAATTACATTGAAAGGAACCATATAAGTCCTTTCCATCACGGTGGCCATAGCCTTTATTATTGAGTTGGACAATTCTGTAACCCATAGCAACAATATTTTGAAAGGTACAGTAGAAAACTAGAGAAAGCATGTTCAAAAATATTTTTTCCTAATCTATAGATGTATAAACAGATTTTTAGAAATGTCACAACTGACATGTTTAGTTGCCAGACATTGGAAATCCTCTTTGTGACTCTACCCCTGAGACTAGAACTCTAATCAATAATTGTTAAATTATGGAAAGGCTGGTCTTTTATTTTTACTGAAAGATAAAAGATAAAGTGATCTTTTATTTAGACATATGCACAGTGCAAGCAATGTCTGAGAACCCTTACTTTAAAAAATGACTTGATTAATGGCAGTTAGTTGTAAAACAGTACATTTTATACAACTGTACATTGAATTCTCTCATTCCAATATTAACTTGCTAAGGAAGCCAGTGAATTGTGCACTGCGCTACGTCTTATGAAAAAGAATACCAGAACTAGGATGGGTGCCTTGCTTTGAAGCACAGAAACTTGTCCTGTGGGCATTTTCCATCTGTAACTATGGAAAACTCTTTGCATCCCCAAAGTACAGAATGCATCCAAAAAGTACATAGTGTGCATAGGATGGCAAATGATGTGAATTGTGTACTAGTATAATTTTGCCCTCTTTGCATTGTGGCTTCTCCTGAAGGACAAGGAGGAAAATAGTGGTGATAGGTTCAAGGAGGATTATATTTCTTCTTCACCTTATTAACTATTCCAAAGCTTACCTTCAACAGCCTATTCTAATTTTGAACACAGAATCAAGTAGGGCATGTATTCCATTTATTTCCAGGTTTATCTTAACTGTTTGCTATGGAGGCCCTTTGACCAGGTTGGCCTCAGATCAACCAAACTGTCAGGATCCAAGGGTTGGCTCTGTAGATCCTCAGATCCTTAATGATTTGTCAGTCTTAAGAGAAATATTAATTAATTAACATATACCATTCTTCGGCACTGCAGCAGTTCATTAGGGACCTCTCCTTCCAACTCATATTGAATTTCCGCACTCCTTTTCTTCCAAGTCAGATTAAATCTGTCCCATTTGAATACTGAAAAAATGATGGAATCAGTCCAGATAAATTCATCAGAAATGTTAATTGCTCGATGCAGCAGAGTTGGGCACAAAATCATCTCCCCTCCAGTCATCCAGCTAGTAGGAAATGGAATTTTTCTCTACTTCTGCTTTTCTTCTAGAGTACTCTTTTCTATTCTGGTGATCTTCCAGAGTGGTGGACTTCAGTTCCCATCATTCCCAGCAATGACCAGCCTGCAGTAGGGTCATGGTATAGCTGTTCTGAGAAGCTTCTTATAACACAAAAGGGCTCTTTAATTTGGAAGGGTGATGAAAGATAAGCATTAGATAGCAATAGCACTTAGACTTATAAACTGCTTCACTGTGCTTTACAGCCCTCTCTGAGCGATTTACAGAGTCAGCATATTGCCCCCCAACAATCTGGGTCCTCATTTTACTGACCTCAGAAGGATGGAAGGCTGAATCAACCTTGAGCTGGTGAGAATTGAACTGCCAAACTGCTGGTAGCGGCAGTCAGCAGAGGTAGCCTGCAGTACTGCATTCTAACCAGTGCGCCACCATCAGATAGGCAACTGATGGAGGCAAGGACCAATGGCCAGCCCTATAGAAATATTGCCTCTTCAAGAGGAAGGCTGGTCAACTCCAAAGAGCTCATTTGCTCCCATGAAAAGCTAAGCATGCTACTCCCACTTATTTAGGTAAGATATGGATTGCACCCATTGGAATAAACTGACCCCTTTCAAATTTCTTTAAGTAGAAGTGATGGGGATGGGGAAAGGAGAGTCCAGCTAACTACAGGTAGTCCTCAGCTAGCAACAGTTCATTTAGTGACTGTTCGAAGTTACAATGCCACTGAAAAAAGTAACTTTTGACTGTTTTTCACACATATGACCGTTGCAGCATCTCCATGGTCACGGGATCAAAATTCAGATGCTGGGCAACTGAGTCATACTTACGACGGTTGCAGCGTCCCAGGATCAGGAGATCAACTTCGGACAAGCAAAGTCAAAGGATAAGCCAATATTCACTTACTAACTTAACAACTGCAAATTCACTTAACAACTGTGGCAAGAAAGGTTGTAAAATGGGGCAAAAAGCCACTTAACAACTGTCTCAACAAATTGCATGAGGCAGACGAAGCTCCTCCATATAATCATCTGTTGCACATTTTTATAAGGCTAAAAATCTGTATCTAAATCTGAGTCCCACTGGATTTTTTTTTTTCTTCCTGAAAGGAAACTTTTATTCCTAGTTACTAACCATTATGGTAGACATCCCCTTATATAAATATCAAAAAAGGTAATGAGTCTTTCTTGGAATAAGATGCATTTTAATTAGATCCTACAGCACTTGAGAGACTTGGGTTCAATTCCCACCAGTCAGGGTCAGAAATGCAAGCACCGTAGTTAGCAGCCAGCTTTAAATCTCAAATGCACAAAGCAAGATGGGGGTCATTCACTGGAGCAGGTACCCAAAGGG
>NW_015386890.1:523354-558902 GCF_001527695.2 Protobothrops mucrosquamatus
CTCTCTCTCTCTCTCTCTCTCTCTCTCTCTCTCTCTCTCTCTCTCTCTCTCTCTCTCTCTCTCATAACTCTTTCCCTCTCTCTTTCCAGAAACAGTTATAAAGCAATGTGTTAAGAGATTCCATCTGCATAGATTTTTTTTTAAAGAGATTAAGCATAAATGATCCAAATACATAAAGCTGGGATATCTTGGAAGGGGAAGTTCAGCATAGCGGCAGAAGTGCAATCCAGTCTGACATTACCAAGAGGCATTAGGGCAGGGGTCTTCAAACTTGGCCCTTTTATGACTTGTGGACTTCAAGTCCCAGAATCCCTCAGCCAGTGTGCCTGGCTGAGGAATTCTGGGAGTTGAAATCCATAAGTCATAAAAGGGCCAAGTTTGAAGACCCCTGCATTAGGGTAACTGCTAAGGTTCCTGCAATAAAAACAGAACAGAACCTCTTAGTCTTGTCGTATATGTCTTAGTTCCATTACCCCTACTGAATAATCTTCAAATCCAGGACACCTTTTCCATTGTCACCCAGCATGCATCATCCTTTTCTGTACACAATCATTCTAAATCTCATGACCATGCCCAATCTTATGTGTTTTCAGTGACATCACAAGATCCTGGCCAGAAATGCTAAAATCACAAAAGCTTTTAAATCTCTGATGAGATTTAATTTCTCTCTCTCACACACACACACACAGACACACACAGACACACACACACACACACACTATATATGGTAAATTATGTCACTGGTCTTTGTTTTATAGATTAAAAATGAATTTAGTTCTTCTTCAATAGCAAAAACTCTATTCTTGCAAAAAGCCAAAAAAAGAAGAAAAGGTAATAAATTAGAGAGAAAAGAAAAATCGAAAAATAACCAAATGAGAACTAAGCGTGTTATGTAACCATAGAATGGTGTGTGGGAATTTGTATAGTATGTCTATGAGAAGATGCTGATGGATGAAAAAGTGAGTTTACTCTTCATGGTTTGTTGCAGATTCCATTGTTTGTTTGTCTGTCTGTCTTTTTGATAACTGAAGTCTCTTGTTGTTTATAAGTTGTTATATTAATCAAACAAATTCCCATTTCAAATAAAAGTAAGCAATTCATTCCTTGGGAAACGCATACATGGAGATACTGGATATACACATAGAACCCTTTTCCATCATACAGAAACACCAGCACCCACAAGTAACAACAAATAATACCTGCAGAGATATCACCATGTAAACCTCACCTTGGGTGTTTCAGCACTGAACACATGTACCTAAGTTACAGTATCATGACTTGCATTTCATACAATTGGCCCCTTGTTTCCCATGTAGAGGTCTAACACTTAGAATAATTTGGGGAATAATATGTCACCATCAGTTCCAAAATCGGGCCCAGTATGTGTGACATCTTCTGTGTATACTTACCTGCAGTTTTGCCTCATGGTCCAAAGAGAAATTTCAAAACAACAAAACAAAACAGAAGCAAACTGGGATTCAATCCTGTTACCCTACATTAGCCGGATCTATTGACCACCACACTTCCTATTAGGTTGCATAAAATATTCCCACTCCCTCTGCCATTTTTGATGACTGCACCGTGAGTAGATAACTGTTGCTATTGATCCAGGAGCAGCAACAGAGAGCTCTAGGATTGGAAGACAATGATTTCGGAAAACTGACAACAGTAAGCAACAAATGTAGTAAATAAGCACTGAGGTAGGCAAAGCCTCAAAACTCCTTCAGAACATAGCTCTATGTGTATTGTAGCCTCATGTGTTTTGCAGACTTGGGCTCTCTCCCCAGTGGTAAGGGTGCTCCTTGTCTACCCAAAGTTGCCCCTCCCTGCTTGATACCACCTTCGCTGTTTGAATTGACATGCAATGGCCATAGCTTTATATGAGAGCATGAATACCTCATTCCATTAACCAAATCCTTCAATTCCAGGGTCATCAGTGTTGTACCTTTGGCCAACCACTAAATTCACCCCCAAAGCTCCGTCTCTGCATCAAGGGTTCTGTTCATGAATTGCCTCATTTGCACTTGAATTTCTCACAGGTTAAATGGAGCACAGTACAGTGCTATGAAATTTACACCAATTTGATACCCTTGAATACAGATTGCTGGTAATGCAGTAGACACTTTGTCGCGCCTCTTAAAGACCTGTGGAAATCAAAGGAAGTAAGACTAACTTAAGGCAGAAGGAATTTAAGCAGTCTTTCTTTTTTTTTTGTAAAGGTCTGACAGATATGGGTTTAAGTTGCTTCTATTCTTTTTTCTATTTCATTTTCATAGTTCTAAAATACAAAGTACAAAGCTAAATTTTTGCCATAAATCCACCCTTCCACTTTTCCCAGTACATCCTAGTCGACCAATGTTGCCACAAATGTACTGCATTTTTCTTATATGACAAGGGTTGTGCATTAAATATTTGTGTGCCCCTCTCTAACCTTTATGTGTCCTTGAAATCAGGCAAATGTCCCCCGTATCTGTTGACTTATAATACAAATCAACTCTATGGGGAGAATGTAATTAGATTCTGGAAATAATATTTTTTTTTTCAAGAGGCAACTGGATTTTCTTTGTTTTTCCTTGGAAGACGTTTTGCTTCTCATCCAAGAAGCTTCTTCAGTTCAAGTCCAATTGCCCCTTGAAAAAGCACCTTTGGAACAACTATGGCCTGGGTGACTGAGAATCTCCATAGTATTGTTCTAACGCTTTACTAAAGATATGCATCTGATCAAGGTAGAACATTTTTTTTTATTGTCTGGTGATGTGATGCACTGAGCATAGCCTGTTTCCTGGGACAAGACACAGCAGTATGGGGTGCTGAAAAGCATCAGCTGAAGTTTTGCCAACACTTTTATATCTGTAAGCAAACATCTTCTAGAAGGGATCCTCTGTTTTAGGACATAGCTTCTGCAAAGTTGAGGGTGATGTGTGACAAAATAGGAATGAGGATATAGGGAAGATAGCTGCCTTTAGCTTGGTCTTCTCTAATTTCCTGCTGACCTCCAAATGGCTGAGATTTCTTGGCAAGATTTCAGAAGAGGTTTGCCCTTGACCACTTCCTTGAGCTGAGTGTGTGTGATTGGCCAAAGGTTGCACCCTACTTGGTCATGGTCTTCCTCCAGTTTCTAGCTTCGTACCTTCTTCACTATACCAAGTGATGTACACGTGTACATGTACATATACAAAAAAAAAAAAAGATACATGGCAGTTGGGAGAAACCACAAAATCATCTATTAACGCAATCAGGAAAAAACACTGTCACACACCCAGGACCCCAAGTTCAAGAGCATTCAGGTTGAAGAAAGCAGCTGGAGGAAGTGTGCGCTCAAAATGGGAGTAGAAGAATTTGTGGAGGCTAGGAAGATACCTAAATTGTCCTGGTCTGGATTTCTTCTGCCATTCCCTTCATGGGACAAAGCTGTGCAGCCTTTTTCACCTTCAGGCTGCTTGGACATCATCTGACATTTTCCAATTGACCACATTCTGGCCTCTTTTGTAAACCACTCCAGAATGATATAATTGAAGGTCACAGTTTTTTTCTTTTGAAAAGAAACAAGTGCCTTAGTGGGAAAACACTTCCTTTCCGGACAACTCCAGAAAAGTCAGGGAAAGATACTCCTGGCTGAAATTCCATAAAGACACTGTCAAGCAGAGTAGGAAGTAATGAACTATAGTATGTCAAATTGGCAACATTTCCATTTCCCAAGAGATCTTGTGGGGATTTTGTACATCATTCATTCATTCATTCATTCATTCATTCATTCATTTATTAAACTTGCATGCCGCCCATCCCACCAAAGGCAACTCTGGAAGGCTTATAGGCATTCAATTAAAATGCACTATAAAACATTAAAACAATAAATAAGGACCGTAAATTTGAAATTCAAATAAAATAAAATTAAGCAGGATGGAGAGAGAGGGAGCAGAGTGCACACAGGGAGAAAGTGGGCCGTTATCTGCTCCAACAGCCACCTCCAACCTGCTACCCTCCCATTGAGGCCCCAGGCTAGTTGACACAGCCTTGTCTTAAAGGCCAAAAGGGTGGAAGCGGATCTGACCTCAGGGAGGATAATGTTCCATGATGCAGGAGCAGTGGCAGAAAAGGCTCTTCTTCTAGACCTTGGCTGAAATTCCTTGGCTGATGGGGTCCACGCCATACTCCTTCTGCCAGCATGGGTGGGGCAGGGTAGTCCTATCAGGCTGAGCCAGTTTCTCAGATAGCCTGACCCATGCCATGCATGGCTTTAAAGATGATAACCAACACCCGAATGCCACCCATGCACACAAAAAATATCTCACACGTCTTTCGCAGAAGAAACTGCAAAACTCTTTTATGTCCAGAGCTCCAGAATTCTGAGGAAGTGGACAGAATCTCTGCAGCAGTGAACTCTGCCACTTGTAATCTGGACCTATGCTCCCCCAGTTGGTGAAGGCTTTCTGGAAAATGGCATGTGATTGGGTGCCAGCGGTGATTAATGCCAGTTCTGCTGGCCTTGAAAGATGTCATCATCATTGGACCCTACCCTTTTTTTTTTTTAACTTCTGACCAGTCTGTAACCTAAATCCCTTCATGTCTCATAGAAGGATGATATTAATTGTGTAATCGCCATCCTCTCCTGTGTGTATTTGTATCCCACCTTTAGTATTTTTTTAAATATAAACAACTCAAGGCAGTGAACATCCCTAATACTCCTTCCTCCTCCTTTTTTCCCCAGTACAAAAGTCCTATGAGATGTGATACTTAAGAGAGAGTGACTGGCCCAAGGTTATTACTTGGATTTGACATTTCATGGGAGTTTATTTATTCAATTTCTATAGCTGCCCAGCTCAACTAAGAGACTCTTGAGCTACTAGCAGTTACTACCTAGATTGAGACGAGGAAAAAAAAAGCTTCATTTTAAATTAATTTCAATTGAGCATTTTATAAGGAAAGAAGTTGTTTGTTTGTGTGTGTGTGTGTGTGTCAGAGAGACAGAGAGAGAGAGAGAGAGAGAGAGAGAGAGAGAGAGAGAGCACCTTGAAAAGAAGACATTGTAAAGTGGATATCTACAACCTCTGGGAATTAATAAGCAGGCCCTCTGTGAAACTCTCAGTATGCTGCTGTGAAAATAAACACCAAACTGTATGCTTCTTATGTTGTACAGAGCAAAGGATGGCACACATTTCCAGAAGCATAATATTTATTTTTGTGTTTAAATTTCACACTTCAAGAATATTAAATAAATAGGATGAAAGCTGTTGAACCTGGCACAAGGTTCCCAAGCTGCAGTCTCTAAGTAAAATAAACGGGATAGAATGTAGGCTTGACCTCAGATGAACATTTATTCAATCTCCAACTATAACTTTTTAAACAGTACCAAGAAGAGGGCTGAGCAGCTTTATGAATGCTAATCTTGGAAATGGCTAAAGCTGCCAATAGCCAATACAAAAAAGGTCATAAATGCCCTTGGACTTGTCTCTCTGTTCATTATGTTGTTGGTTCTAGGTTTATGTGAAAATCTCTTAGAAGTAAAATGCTAAAGAACCAGTAGGCCTCCAGATGTGGATTAGTTGCAACTGCTGACATTCCTGACCATGGACCAATCTGGTTGAAGGCATCTGAGAACTGTGATGCAAAAACATCTGGAGGCCTATAGGTTTCTCATCCCAAAATCTCATAGCCTTTCCTTAAGGATCTTGTGTGTTGAATTTTCCTTCTTCCCACTGAGATCAGAAATGTCTGGTTTTAGGATTATACCCTATGTTATGTAGAAAGCTACTCAGAGCCCACCTCAATACATTGCACTGGTTTACTTCAATCATGGCTTGTTGAACAAGCCAAAGTGCCTTGGTTCCTACAACATGAAACCATGACTGAAAAGCTGTAATGGCTAGATTCACTTAGGTAAAACAAACCCTGTTATGGCTGAGTATGAATTCAGCCAGTGATGGCACCCGAGGCTCAGAGTGTGTAGAGCATTCAAGCAGCCTTAATGGACAATTACATTGTAATAATTGTAGAGCTCAGTTAATACTGATCATCCATAAGGGAAATACTCAAAGAAATCAAATCTTACATTTGAATGAGATCAAATTCCAATTAATATCAATAACATTTCTTCTTCAGCATTAAGCCCAAACATGGAACAGTTTCAGGCCAATTTTAGTTTGCCCAGATGACAGCCTGTATCTTTCAATTTCATGTAATTTAATGTAATTTAATTTGAGCTGTTAACATCCAGCCTTCAGTGTAAATAGATTCCCAGAACAGCTTACAATATAAAACTGAAATGGATAAATAAATAAAACAACAAGATAACATCAAAAATAGCAGCAGCTTCAGCTGCGGCTCCTCCAGATTAAAAGGCAGAAAATAAAAATAGATATTTTAAAGTGCCAAAAATGGAAGTAGTAGCTGTGGGGCCACCAACTGTGTTTGCTTGGAGCATCCCACAAACTGGGGAGACTCTTGCTGTGGCAGGACAGTGTGGTTTCATAACTCCGCCAAACAAACAAACCTCAAACTAAAAACAAACCACAAATAATTTCCCCATCTTGTTTATGTTATGTTTAAAAGCTTGACAAGCTACGCTCTCCATTTTCTGTTTCTACACTATCTAATATTCAACAGCGTAACAGTTAAATTCATTACCACAAAAACACCAAACTAAAATAAAAGGTTTTAACCCCCCCCCCTTTAAACTGTAACAAGGAGAGGCTTCCCTTTAACTCTAATAACATTTTGTTCCATAGTATATAGGCTATGCCAGAGCTTACTCTCAGGATTAGATGGGGATTTGCTACTATGCACGCTTGATGATTTAAATATGGGAAAGGGGTAGCAGACCACATAACACTAGGCAGCCAGGTAATGAGCCTTCAAAGCAGTAATCAGTGGGAGGGGGGGATGCCACATTCATCTTCAAGGGCCACCTGATAACAATCGCATTGCATTGTTCAATCCAAAAGTTACCAAACTATTCCTTAATGATGCCAAAAAGAGGGATGCATCTGCTTGATCAACTGAAGATAACAAAGATCCCCTATCCTCCAATATAATATAAAAGTCCAGTGCTAGTGGGGGATCGAGAAGGACCTCAGAACATTTCTTTCTCCTTGATCACTCACTTTTGTATTCAGTCCAGATACTTTCAGTTCCTACTCATTCTTGACCTTCTTATTTGACCACCTACACTCTTTAAGCCTCCCATTCCCACAGAATTCAACTTACTTGCCTATTTCTCTCACTCACTTCCATACTGAAGAGGATAGAAGAATGCTTATATACACACACATACACACACACATACACATAAAGTTTTACTTCCTTTGACATTCACCTTCAGTTAACATTCTAAGCAAATACACAAAAGTTCACATCTCCTTTCCCTAGCTTTTTTTATTATGTTTGTATAACTTGCCTAATTTCCTTTTCTGTATTAAATATAACTACCTTGGACTTTGACAGACTTCAAATCTTGTTGCATATTATAATCTATGCAACATTTGCCAGAAATCAGTCTGGTTCTGAGCCAACAATATGACATTGTCTAGATATAGCTCCATAAAATCCTCATACTATTAAACATATAAATATATTAAACATTCAAAAGGTCCTCATGCATCCTTTCTTAACTCTCTGCTCAATGCTCAGCATTTCATTTATTCTCAGATAAGTATTATATCCATCACCTACCACTCTTAAAGCATTCATTAGTCAATGTTCCACTCTCTATTCCAACAAAAACCTCTATAATATGTTTTCATATAGTCTACATTTAATAATAAAATTAAAGTTTGAATTAATTTTATATTAATATTATTTCAAGCTATGTTTCTTTCACTTAAGTGTTACATTTGTTTTAATCACTTTTATGGAACTAACATTGATGTTTTTTTTTTCTTTTTCTGCTTATCCTACTTCACTTTTTTAAAAAAAAATGAAACTTGTTTGTTTTATCATATGTTTGATAAAATTGTAGAATAAACGTACCCAATATATTTCTCATATTGATACATCTGGAGCTGCCAAACAGCAAGCATGTGGCCTCCATATTCCCTGCTTGCCATGAATTTGCTCATTGTCACTTTTTAAACCAGAAGTCTGCAAAATATCTTCCCTGGCACACTTTAACTAATCTTCTTGTAATTTTTTTCATGTATCCTGACTACTTTTTCCTTTGAATAGAGTAGTGTTTCTCATTGGCTGGAAGAATATAATTGTTCTTTCTCCGTGCCAGTGTTTCTCAGTCTTGGCAACTTCATGCACAGACGCTAGCTGGGAAATTCTGGGAAGTGAAGTCCATACATCTTAAAAGTTGCCAAGGTTGAGAAACACTGGTACAGAGAAGAATAATTGTCTAATTGTATTCTCCCAAACAATACACACATCAAGTCATGTAGCAAACTATTTTCATATTTAATTTTTTTCCCCAGTTGCCCTCTCTATACCTGCAGCCTTATCATTTTTCAACATTCACAGTCTTTATGGTTTCTTTTTCATCATTTTTCTTGCATACTAACATTTATAGCATTTGTTTCAGTTCCACTCTTTTGCATATCACTGTCTTTCCAATGCAAACTTCTAGCTTTCTATAGTCACCCTTCTCTCAGTTTAGTTTCATCTAAAATAATTTTCAACGTTTTTATTTTTCATTCCATTCACTATATTAGAGACTCTTTTTTGCCTTTCCAGAACATTAAAATTGCTCTGTATTTTCTCTGCCTCTTTTACTATGGACTCTTTTACTATCTTGGCCACTGTCTTTCTCTTTATTTACGGTATGTATTATATTAGATATACAATATTTTTCTTGCTTTCATCTTTTTTTCACTAATCATTCTGTTACTTGCATTTCCCCCCTAATTAATAGCTTTCTTTATTTCCTCATTTTGCTAAGTATTTTTTTATATTACCTATTAGCATAAATAGGAAATAATTCTGTCACTCTCTGTATCGTGTGTGCTCACTCTGTTCCAACCAGCTCCTACATTCTCTTTATTTATGCCATAACATCTTGCAAGATTATTCCTCCTTCTAATACTTAATGTTTGCCACTTCCTATAGACATGCTGCATTCACTCTTGTTTCTTTTTTCCATTTCTCTTCCCCCCCCTAAAATGCACTCTTCATGCTGCCAATAATCTCTGATCATCCTTGCATCCTTCATTAGTTCTCAGTGCTTCATCATAAACAATCAGATCAGTCATTATTTTCAATTTGCATTAATTCCTTGCTCTGTGTACATATGAATAGACTGACGCCTAAATCACATTTTTGAAACAAAGGGTTTTGCTTGTTTGTTTTTTAGGCAGATACTCCCCAATAATCATTGTTCCTAGATGTCCCTTGTCTGGTTTCAGCTCACTAACAGATTTGTTTTCTTCCCTAAATTGTTGTATTCATGTTTCCCCAAACCCATCCTTGGTTCTTCCACTTTCCCAATACTCTAGAACAAGGGTCTTCCAACTTGGCCCTTTTATGACTTGTGGACTTCAACTCCCAGAAATCCTCAACCAACATGCCTGGCTGAGGAATTCCGGGAGTTGAAGTCCACAAGTCATAAAAGGGCCAAGTTTGAAGATCCCTGCTCTAGAATCTAATAGGCAACTGCCACCAACCTTTGGATTCTTAGTTTGATACACATCTATAACTATCTATGTTTTAAGAATTCATAGCCTTTCCATTCATAATTAAACATTTACTTTATTCCCCTACATGTATTCATGAAGTCCACTTCATAAGACGTAAGTCTAATGTGTACATAAGTCCACTACCTTCATTTAGATCTGTCAAGGCTCCCTTTTGCTTAGTATCACAGAAGCACAAATAACTATTCTTCTTTCATTCGTTTCTTTCATCATTCTTTTGTTCTTCTTACATTCCACATTGAAATCTATTGCATACCAAGGTTGTCCCCAAGTGAGCCCTTAGATAATGACCTTTGCTGCCCTTCATGATTTTGGTAGAACATATTCCACATACTTTTAAGTCATATACAAGAGGTATAGGTAGGATTATCAGCTTTATTTGTACCGTATTACTATTCCTGTTAAATTAAGGAAAACACTGGTCAGCTTTGCCATTTTTACCCAGTATGCATCATGCACATATTATTTTATGCAAGCTAAGGCCTCTAAGCTACAGATTACTTTGCAAGCAAAAATTTTGTTACTTGCATCACACTATGCAGTGTACTAACACATACTTGGGACACACGTATATTATCAAAGACAAAAAAAGAGAGAGAAAACACTGATTACAATGTCAGTATTTCTAGAAACGGGACATCTGCATTATATTGTCATTTGTATACCAGATAAGAAATAAATCAAGACTGTGTATATTAAGAACCATATCGTGTTCTTAATAAACTAATTGTCTTCACTGTTGAAATAAAGGATTACAGCCCTTGCAAGTATCAGCACTTAGCTTTTACTTTCAGTTGATTCACACATTTGATACGCTTTCTTCACAGCATGAAGCTGCATCACTAAGACATCTTCTCTTGGAGGGTCATGCTCTGCAGCTGCTCAGGGAAATGTCTTCTAGTTTCCCTAATTTTATTGCACCCCTGATTCAACAAAGGGTATTTTTACGAGGTGGGGAATGCAGGCAAGTAGGAACTTCCTCTCACAGGTTTAAGCCCCAGTCACATGCATGCCATCCAGTTCCATCTGGAGCTGCTTTTAGCTTGCCAATATTCACTGAACGAAGAGCAAGCAAAATAAGAATAGAAGGGAAATACAGAGTAGGTTCTAGAAATGGCCCAGACAATGAAGCTGCAGCCAGATCTACTGTTGTTTTCCCTGAAAATGTAAAGATGCACTATTAGACTGACCTCCGAGCTTGGTTGTTTTCCTGCAGATGTTTCATTAAGTGCTCTAGCACTGATGGTGTTACCTAGTGTGGTAATGAAATGTCTGCAAGAAAACAAGCAAGTTCAGACAGCACCAAGGACTTCACAGTTCAGCCCTGAGCCAAAACGCTCTCTTCTTTTCATAGGTTGACTCTGCTGCCATTCTTTGCCCAAGGCTACATCCTATAAACACAATCTTACTCCTGTGGATTTTGTTTGTTGGGTTTACATCTCACCTTTTTCAGAAGCTTAAGGACACTTAGCATGCTTATGTTTCACTTTTGACATCCCTACAACACCAACCCTATAAGATATATGGGTCTGAGATAGAGATAGAGATAGAGATAGAGATAGAGATAGAGATAGAGATAGAGATAGAGATAGAGATAGATAGATAGATAGATAGATAGATAGATAGATAGATAGATAGATAGATAGATAGATAGATAGATAGATAGATAGATAGATAGATAGATAGATAGATAGATAGATAGATGATAGGTCCAAAGTCAGTCTATGAACTTCTGTGGCAAAGGCTGGACTTTGACCAGAATCTTCCACACTGGCATGATGACTAATTTTGATGATATATGATCCCAATTATACAGACCCAGGCACTATCAGATAGTGAACCAGTTATTGTGGTATGAACAGCAAAAGCTCTTACAGGAACCTGACATTTCTACGAAGGTGTTTAGTAGTTAACTTTTCTCACCCACTTGAAAAGAAGCTAAGCAGATCACCAATATGTTTTTCAATCATGCTGAAAGTGAATTTTAAAAGGATGGGTTTAGTTGCACTTTTGATTTTGCTGTCTATTTTAAGAGAGCCTCTGTGGTTGCATTTGATTCACTGTTCTCCAAAGTTACTTTTAATTTCTGTTAGGTGTGGAACAATCAAGAGGAAGAACTAGTCAGCATATGGCTTTGGTAGCCAGGCATTCCCAGTGGTAAAATATCTCACAATTGTCACTTTATGGTTAAAAGAAAACAAAAAATGGTAACTGCACAGCCTTGCAAAAACCCACTTCTAACCTGGGAATTAGGAAATCAATGTCCTACTTTATTCCTTTATTTAGAATATTTGTATCCAACTCCTCCTACGCTCGAGCAGAAAACATTGTTCATACCCAAACATATTCAGAAGGATAGCATTATTATGATTTAAAAAATTAAGAAGTGCCAATAGGGTTGTATTCTGTATCTCTTCTGACAAAATTTCCACAGAACATTCAAAGCAGTTCCAGGAACAAAATCAGATCTGAATAATAATACAAGATTGCCTGGCCTTGATTGATCATCAATTCAAGTACATTATCTATCAAATCAACGTCTATCACTGACCGTACTTATTCTGAGTTTGAAGCCACTTCCTCTCTTAAATATCTTCAAGAGATATTTCCCAGTATCAACTAGCAATCATCATACTACTTAATGCAGTCAGTCAAGTTGGGCAGAGATCAAATGAGAGCATGCACACATCTTCAAGCCTTACAAATTGCGACACATCCAACAACACTTGACCAGACAGTGCTTAAGACATCTCTACAGATAGATCAGCGTTAACTATGAGATCTAAATGACGGCAGTAGCGAAGAACTGTACTCTCAAAATGCCCGCCAAACACATTACAGTATGGTTCAAAGCCATGTTTTTATGTTAGAAACAGACCCCCCCACCCCCCACCCCAGTTGAGAATACCCGAAGAATATCAAAAGAGACAATCACTGTTTAAAACTGTGCTTATTTGATTTAATTGCTCTTAAGCTTATCTAGGTGGATAGAAATGCTTGCTATGTTTAAATTGTTAATTTCCTTGGTACTTATTGTTTGTGGGGATGGGGAGTATACACTCAAACACGCACATAGAGGACACATATATATACACATATAGAGAGAAAGAAATGACCTGTCTTAAAAAGTTTAATGATACCTAGGAAGCAGTCATCTGCTTCTTTGCTCTGGCAGTTTCAGCTGCCTGGAGGACTTGGGTTATTGGAATGATTGATCACTGTGCTGCACACCATGTGTTAAATGGTATTAGAGCCGAGTTATCTGCTTACTTGTCTTTTTGTACTATGTGCAGAAGGTAGCCTTTATTTCAGGTTTTATGCACAGACTGTGCTAACATGAGCACTGTGTACTCTAGGCTTACAGTACGCAATTTTTCTTTTTTAAATAGAAATACCAAGCGCATCCTAGACCTGCTGCAAATGTTGGAAACTGGGCCCACCGAAGTGAGACAATTCGCGTAAAGGCATGACGTATTGTCGCTCAGTATTATATGATCAAAGGAAATGCTGAGACTGTGTTTTGATCCATATGGGGATGGTGACTTGACTAGATTCAGAAGTGCTTGGATAATATCAGTGGGATTATGCCTTGTATCAATGAACAAGCAAAGAATGGGTCAAGGTGATTGCCATGGTGAGCAAGATCAGCTTTAAAACATATATATTGGATGTTATTTTTTTACAATGACTCATTGGACAAGACACATAAAATAATAGGTTGGAAGGGACCATTCAGGCCTTTTTCTCAGTGCAGAATCTAAATTACACCATCACTGACAGATGGTTAGCCATCCTCTGCTTGAATGCATCCTTTAAAGAGCTCTTACTGTTAGAAGACCTTTCTTAATATGTAGACAGAATCTGCCTTTGGAAGCATCTTCCATGTCTCCTTGTGGGATGATAAAGGACAAGTTCAGCTGTTTGATCAGCATTATTATATCTCCCTCAGGTTTCCCATTTCCTTCAATCTCTTCTCCTAGGATAGCATTTAGTCATCGCTATTGCTCTTTTCTGAGTTGATCTCAGCACTGAACTAGGAGCTCGTTGTGTGTACTAACTTCATAGAAAGAGATTGTGTTGAAGAGATAAGGACATTTCCAATGGTGAGGGCTCATAATATATGCTAATGAGCATTGTAATGAATGTTAGATCCTCAGCTGCAAGTGCACAAAAACCAAGGGATTTTTAAATAGTTGTTGGTAACTGGCAGTAGAATCTGTCAAGGGACTTCATAGAAGCACAAAGGTCTTGCAATCATAATTCTGAGCATTCTATTCATAATGCTTCATCCTGCGACTTGTTCATGCTATCTGAATATCTGGCTGGGCCTATGGAAGTTGCTATCCCACCCTAAGAAGTGGGTACAAGGTTGAGGGAGACAGCTCCAAAGCATTATTGTGTACTGTAATCATTAAAAGACTGTGTCAACGCTGCTAACATCGGATGTTCTTGCTTTGACAACAGATGGAAATGCAGCCATTTTTCTCTATTGCTTTTAGAGTTAGTTGATGCTGGGAGGGGGAATGTGGATGAGAGTCCAGCTAGTCATAACAATAATAACTCAGCCGTGGGAACCCAAGGTCATTGGGCCCAGAGTTGATAGAGTTTTGGCGGGCTGGAGAGCTGGGGAGAAAACCTGTGCTTCAAGCTAATTGGGGAATGTGATTTATGACTGTTTATTTATGACTGTTTATTGGAGGAGGGAATTGTGTTTTGATACTTTGTATCCAGGGGAGGGGAATATACTTTTTGGTTTCGAATATTTAGTGCCGATACTTTGTTTCTCGAATAAAAGATTCTTTAAGGTAAACAATACCTCAAAGTTCTTTCGAAGAGTTTCATCTGTCAGAACCATGACAGACTGTGTGTCAGCCAATGTGGTGTAGTAGTTGAAATGAAAGGCAAGGTCTGGAGAGACCCTGATTCAAATCCATGCCATTCATTATTTTAGGCCCACTTAATCTATTTTAAGGCATTGTTGTGAGGACAAAATGGGCTATGTAATCCTAAGATTCTTAAAAGAAAAGGTAAAAATAGAAGATGTTAATGATAGTAGCAGCAACAATTGTAAGCCAATGGGGTTAACAATTTAGTTAATGCATTTTGTATCACCGATAAGCCATTTGCAGTTGAGTAATGTTATTTTGCACTTAGAAGAGACTTTACCTGACTTTTGCTGACTAGGAAATTTCACATTATTCAAATAATTATGCATTTTAAAAAATAATTAAATTTTTAGGGGGTTCAGATAAAAACTAGGGATATGAGGTTTAAAAAAAATCCGATTTCTTGAGTCTCCTACATCAGGCAACTGGGAAAAGTCAATGAAGACTCTCCAATAACATTGCCCAGTTATAGGGCCAGTAACATTTATATTTATGATTTTAGTTGGGTGTCCTTTTCTTTAAAAGAGAAACTGTGGGAATGAACTTCAAAAGAAGCATCGCAATACATGAAATGTTGCAGTGCTCAAATGATATCCTACAGTTTTGTCTCTGAAGTCTTATTTTATTTTTGTTCTTTTTGATTAGTAAACTCAGTAAATAAAATCATCACTATATCTTGCATTTACATCTAGGAGCCAATTTATACTATCTGTGCTTCCTTTGTACCTACCAAGCCCATTGTTGAAAATTGGGAGAGGATATAAACTAGAACATTTAATAAGATGAAGTGTTAGGAATTCCCTTAGGGGAATTTGTTGGTTACTTACCGATCCTACCTAGAACTGAGATCGCTCCTGGGATCCACTTTCCTTTCTTTTAGAACCTTGAGATCCATCATTCTCAAATCCAGCCCATGGATCAGAAGAACACTCACTGAGCTGATAAACTGACATTTGTTTTCAGTTCTGCAAATGATGTTCAAACATAAACCCAGGCGCATACGCTCCTATTCCCTTCTCAGCTTTTAAAGATTATTACACATTTCAACAGTCTTATAAAGGAAGAAAAAAAAACCAGAATTTTGCTGTCCTTATTATTGAATACCTGGGAGCTGAAGACCATTGGTGGTCTTCTGCCAGTTTCTGGAAATCTCTCAGCATATCCCAGTCTAATTTGCCTGCTCATGATAAGAACAGCCACGTCAAACAGCCCATTGGTTAATATTTATTTCTTAGATTCATATCCTGCTTTTATTCCAGGAGTTAAGAGCTCTTTAGTGTTTCCGCCTCCATTTTTCCCTGCAATAGCAATCCTGTGATGTTGGTTGGCTGACAAATAACATCTGGCCCCAAATCCATGGCACGTGAACACGAGGTTCCCCAGTTCTACTTGAACAGCTTAATTTCTACACCATACTGGTTGATCGAACAAGACCACGAAAGTAGACTGTCTCCAGTCTAGTGGAGATGACAATCACCTACAATCTTTCTCTTAGGTTGAAATCACAAGCATCCCCAGGAACATTGTTTTTGGGGTTTTTTTTTTAATTCCAATATTAGAGAAAAAGCTTCTACCAAGCCTTAAAACGGGGTGACTGTGGAGTTCCCTTTAGTTAAGTTTGGTTTTATAGTTGGAGGCATTACATTTACAGTCAGCTATGATTTTTTTTATGTTTACTATTTTCCTTTTATTTGTTAGCTACAGAGAGTTGTTAAGGATTTGTGTGGCCTTGAAATTGGATAATAAATGAATAAAAATAACACTCTGACCCTGAAGAGAAAAATCTAACATCAAAACTGCTTTCATAAATGTCTCCCATCAGAGCTTTCCAAGCTGGTTTTCTCCAATGCTAAAAGTCCCATGACCCAAAGGATTGACCAACTGACAGACTGACAAACATAAAAAATAAATAAATAATCAACCCTTGAGTCCAGAATCCTCCTGAGTTTCCAATATTACAATGCTGCAAACTGGTCTGTGATCTAGATAAATGTCTATCCATTGGTTTCAGTGGAAGATTTCTGTCAGAGAGGAAATGACAGTGAGCAGGATAGTTCTCCCTTCTTTCCACTTGGTTGGGCACTGAGATAATAATAGACTCCTATATCACGTTGCTGGAGACATCTGCTTCTACTACTCTGTACCATCTAGCTCCTAGGAAGTTATTCATATCCTAGAACAGTGATGGCGAACCTTTTAGAGACTGAGTGCCCAAACTGCAACCCAAAACCCACTTATGTATCATTGGGTGCTGGGTGGGCGTGGCCCATTGGGTGGGTGTGGCCCATTGGGTAGGCGTGGCTGTGGTGGTAATGGCAGACTGGGTGGGACTAAAAAGTTCAATCAATTCCAACTTTGCGAGATCTTTTTTTTCCCCACGAGAAGTTGAAATTGATTGATTGAACCTTTTTTTTTTGCACACGGCGGCAGAGGCCTAAAGCAAAAAGGTTTTATAAAACCCAGCTGAAGGCCTAGGACTGGGGCGACGGCATGTGTGCCCACAGAGAGGGCTCTGAGTGCCACCTGTGGCACGCGTGCCATAGGTTCGCCACCACGGTCCTAGAATATTGCTTGATTTTGATAATACATAATGGAGACCAAACTAGAGTTAAATTCAGACCAATATACTGCTAGATATTTACAACCAAACTGGGTGAACCCCTTTTTGTTTAAGGAGGACTTTGACACTATACGAGGTGAACAAAATTGGCCTGCCTTTCACCTATCATAAATCCATGGATTTTTACTGATGGTTTGATTGAGGTTTTTAACATTGTCATTTGACTTCTGTATTTTCTTGAGGAGGATAGCAAATTCTAGAGAGAAATCCATTGATTTAGAGATCATGAAGGCTATTAAAACCTGATTGCTTTTTTTTCAGCATCCTTGCACTGTCCAAGTCTATATTTGTTTACCAGAAACCCCAGATGTTTGGTGAATTATGTAAGTGAACCATCAAAAAGACGGGGTTCATTTTCAGATCACCAACAACCCTTTTCAAGCCCCAATTAGGGTGTATTTGGCAATAGGGCTGAAAATCGTGTAGGTAAGAGGACACCACGTGTCAATCAAATTGGAACTTCAGCCAGGGTCCTGCATTTTAATTGCAGCTTCGGTTTTACAAAACTGAAAACATTGACTTAGGAAGTGTTAGTCTTAGTTCCAAACTGTAGCTTGCTCAACCAGATGCTCTCCAGATGTGTGGAGACTACAATTTCAAGAATTCCCAGCTACCCTTTGGCAGGAAAATTGGGAAGCTATCCTGACATACCTGGAGAATATCTGTTTAGGGAAGGCTGACCCAGAAGAATAGAGAATAAAGTACTACATCTTTAAATGATGGAGGTTTACTTTAAAAAGCAAATGGAGAGAGGGAGGGAAGGTGAGAGAAAAAACAAAAAAAGAGGCAGAAGATGATGATGCAGAAACAAAGGCAAGCAGATGGCTAAAGATGAAGGTCACACCAGATTGAGAAGTTTGTCAAAATGTGATGACATAGGTAATCTGTAAACTGTTATTGCACCTAGCTGGAGGTGCTGAAAAACATTTTGAAATTACAAAAAAACACTGGAGTCACTAACGCACCAGCAGGAATAATCGCCCGGAGTGCTTCTGCTCTATGGATGAATGCCAGATGTGCAAAGCGACATATCTGGAATTAATGATATTAAACATGCTTTCCTTTTATGCTCAATAATAACTCTATTATGATTGATACAAACCGCAGACACTTTATCTAGTACAAATGGAATCGTCTGTCATTGACTATATTAAATCATCAATTTCTGCATGATGAGGATCGTTTAGGGTAACTAATCATCTGTCTCGTTCTGAAGTCTTTAAGGCTGATCAGATAACGTTTTGAATACTGCCTGAGCAGCCATGACAATCTAACCCTTCCATGTAAGGATTGAGAGGGGCCCATTATGCCGTCAAGGCGGGTGGAAATATCGCAGTTCTTTCTCTACATAATACCCTGCTGTAAATAAATCATTCTCCACCGCAAACTTTATTGATCACAAGCACTTCCATGCTTGTGTCTAGTGAAGTCTCTACAGAATAAAAGGCTGCTTTATATTTTGTCTTGTCAAAATATTAAACGGCTCTGTCAAACGGAGTCAGGCTTGCAGCAATGGGGTAATTCTGCCGGAGCTCTTCTCATTCCCTCTTCCTATCTCAACTGCCAAGCTTTACAAAGCAGGGTGGGCTTTTTCTCTCCCCCCCTCCTTCCCCCCATCTTTTTTTTTTTTAATAAACTTTCCAATTATAGTCTCGTAAGATTATGAAGCCTTAAGATAAAGTGTCCTAATTTAGAGAAGTGGAGTAGTGAACTACCAGGGAGCAGCTGTTAGATAAAGCATTTTGCACAAGGAGAAGATAACCTGGCTTATTTATATACACACAACATTAATGGGGAAAGGAAGAGAGCCTTTATTTAAAAAAGAAAAAAGAAAAAGAAAAATCTATTATTTTACTGGGCCAATGTCTGGGAAAGACGTTGTCATAATTTGAGTGCAAAATATTTACTATTCATACATAAAATATTTTAATATCATGCAAAGGGTGACACTCTTTTTTTTTATCTTTAGTGTTGCATTCTGCATTTTCCTAATTAGACAATGTGTTTTAAAAAGCACCTAAAGCACATGGACACACACTGGCACAAAAGACACAGAAAGACACACTTAATGCTGCCTTTTCTGCGGCAGGTCCTAGAATGATCACATGTGTCTGATCTTTTGGCTTGCCTGGGCCACACTGAGTGAAGAGGAATTGTGTTGGTTCAGTTATAAAACATATAATATAGTTAATGGATATAAACCACATAATAATGTTAAAAATTTATTATCTTGTGGAGTCACATTACTAGCTGGCCAGGGCCACATGCTGCCCAAGGGCTGTGGGTGGGACATGCCTATCCTAGAATTAGCAGCAAATTGCCCTAAGTCTGGAAGCACACACACACACACACACACACACACTGTTTATAATAGAATGGCGCTCAAATCATATCTTTTCACCCAGATCTTTCACAGTTTGTGATTGACAGTTTCAGAGTATCCACAGGGGTTAGTCAGCAATATCAAAATGGGCAATCAAACCCCCATCTCTTTTTAATATACATACGTGTAAGAGACAGGCCTTTGAATGCTCAGTTGCACCTGCCATTTTGATACCTTTGGCTCCTCCTCCTGGGGTCTCTGTCCATTTATTTATGTACAATAGGCAGTCCTTGACTCACAGCCACAACTGGGACCAGAATTTCTGTTGCTAAGTGAAGCAGTTAAGTGAGCTGTGCCCGATTTCATGATCTTTTTTGCCGCAATTGTTAAGCGAATCACTGCAGATGTTAAGTGAATCACACAGTCATTAAGCCAATCCAGCTTCCCCCATTGACTTTGCCAAAAAGTCAACTGGGACGATTGTGGATGCAGATCACATACTCCAAGACACTGCAGCCATTAGAAATACATGGTGGTTGCCAAACACCCAAACTTGGATCACATGACCATGGGGATACTATGATGGTTGTTATGTGTGACAATTGTGGTGGAATCTCCAGTAGAAGGAGAGGAATTATGAAGAAGGGGCCAAGCTTAAAATCCTTGCACGGTAGAAAGCAGTACAGGTCTTACCTTTCCCAGAGTCCCTGAAGCCTTATTTGACCATTCCTAAGAGGATGTAGCTGGCGAGATTCTTGTAAATAGGGATTGTAACAATAAAGAAGTAACTTCAATCAACCCACAGTGTGGGTTTCAGTGCTGTTGCAACTTTGAACAGTCACTAACTGAATGGCTATAGGTCGAGGATTACCTGTATGTATTTGTAACTCACCAAGACACAGGTGTCCTCAGGAGTTTGTGGCTTTCCCTGGAATGATGAAAGCAATGTTGCAGTGCTCATGTTGCAAGCTCCACCCCTCTATCCACGCAACATGTAATATCATGGGAAATGTACAACGTTTCATAATTTTGCTTCCTGTTAGACTATACTGGACTATACTGTTCAAAATGGGTGGCATCTAAATTTGCAAAACAAATCAAACTAAAATATCCAGACTCGTCAGATAGATAAAATAATTCTATTTTATATTATGGTGTCATTTAAGCATATGGGCTCTAGTTCTTATCTATCTGGATAATATCTAGTTATATATATAATTAGCCATTAGTGTTATTTTAGGCTTTTTAGCCGATGCACAAATATGTTTGCCTAGATTGGAGTCCATGACATCATTATACAGTCTCAATTGACAGTTACATGCATCTTTAATTGATAAACAGATGGATATTTAAACAGCACAGTGATATTTATATCTATTGCCAGTGAATACATGGAAAGAAAAAAAATGTTAAGGGAGGGATTAGATGGCAATGTAATGAAACGTTGTGACACTTCAAAGCTGACAATGTGCAAAAGTAAGTTCAGTCATCATTCACAAGAGTGACCTGTGATAATGCAATCATCGTGGCCAAGAAAAAGAGGTTTGGGGATACATAAAGATCTCCATAATTTTCTTAATGAATACAGGACTTCTATGCATGCCTATATCTTTCTTATAAGCTTATATTCAGCCTGTGAGTGAAATGCTACTGGCAAGTTCCCCTACAGCTAGAGAAGTCCCTTTTGCAAGCCTACAAAAACCCAAAAAGAATTGTGGACCTCTCGCTGTAGTCCACTGTATTTTGCTTTTGGTTGGATCATTTTTGAAAACTAGCCTGGAATGGACCAGTGCATCAGTAGCCATCCAGTTACAGCTCCTTGCCTTTTTATATGTCCAGAGTCACCCAGGTTTGCCTCACAAATGGACTTTTGAGTCACTATCTTGTGTGTCTGTGTGTGTGTGTGGGGGGGGGGAGAGAGAACTCTCAGGGGGAGGTGCCTCGAACACTGCATTGCCTTAGGCATCTCCTACCAGCCAATCTTCTATGAGACTATCATCTTTTGCTCCCCAGTTCTTACTTCATTTTGTTCTGAGAAAGGATCAAAAAATAATTAGCCTGCCCCCAAATGTTGCAGCTTATCAATTGAAGTTTCAATAGAGTTTATCCATTGAAATTTCAGTCTGCTGGCCCGCCATCCTCCCTTCCATCCTCCCGGCCTCTCAGTCAGGCAACATTTCATGGGCTGCCACAGAGTTGGAATCTCTAACTTTCTCGTGACTGTGGGAGATCCGATTTTGGAGATTGCATCATCACAAACAGGGCTGCCAAAGGGAGATCAGTAAGCGATGCTCCTTCCCACCATCTGGCACAAGTCCCTCACGAACCTGTCAAGATATTTTTAAGCAGAGATTGATCGTCCCTGACACCTCTCACCACTTAGTCTTCTGAAAGGGTACTAAACCTGTGTTTAAAACTAGCCAGTTCATTGGCGATAGGCACACCAGGAAAAGTGTATGCTGCTCTCAGATATAAAGGTGGATTCTGTCATAAATGGAAGCTTCTCCTCAACAGTTCTCCACAGTTCAGCTCCTCTGAGGATATAAATTGAAGTAATTTTCTTTGAATCCTGAATGATGCTGAACCAAACAAAGGCATTTACAGGTAATTCTCAGTTTATGTCCACAATTGAGCCCACATTTCTATTGTTAAGTGAGACATTTGTTGAGTGCGTTTTGCCCCATTTTGCAACCTTTCTTGCCACAGTTGTTCAGTGACTTACTGTAGTTGATGTTAGTTACCCAGTAGATAAGTGAATCTGGCTTCCTCATTGCCTGTCAGAAGGTCACAAAGGGGGATCACCTGACCTTGGGACACAGCAATGGTCATAAACATGAACCACTCGCCAAGCATTTGAATTTTGATCACATGATCACGGGGGTGCTGCAAAGGTCATAATTGTGAGAAACGGTCATAAGACACATTTTTCAATGCAGTTATAACTTTGAACTATCACTAAACAAACTGTTGTAAGTCGAGGACTATCTGTGCTATAGTCTCTGGTTCTCACTGGTAAACACTTTATGCTAAACAGACAAGAACCAGACTGTCATGGTTCCGACAGACAGAGACAAGTAAAGCAGAATTCCGAGGCTTGCAAGTTCCTCAAAGAACATGTTTATTGATACAAAGTATTGGCACGTCAAAAGTGAAACCAAGTCTGAATAGACATGGAACAATCCCCAATACAAAGTTAAGAAATCCCACCCCTAAAGCTATGCAAGCTACTATGTTCCCCAATACATCTTCTTGGCGGGCTTTTCACGAAACGCCCAGCCTTCAGTCCTGGGAGCAGCTGATGACCTTGGTTCCCATGGGAGAAAGTCTGTTTTGTCTAGCGAAGCACCAGGTTAAACCCCCCTCCCTCCGTGCTATGTGTCAATCGAAAATGAGTAGGGAAAATGGCTGCAGCCACGCTCATTTTCAAAGTTGACACAGAGGCTAGCTCTATTAAGTCCTTCCTTTTGATGATCATCTGGTTTTAATTTCTTCTTAGTTTGTTTAAGATGAATAAAATAAATTTCCCAAGCATTTTATGGGTGTAAGGAGGTAGTTATGGTATTGACTTCTGCTTCAAGCTTCTCCCCACCCACTTTAATATAACCTTTGTACTTCTAAAAATCAAGAGTGTTTTTTTCCAATCTGCTGATTCTTCTAATTTGGGTTGTTTGGTGGTATTTGGGGCTATATAAAGATTGGTACTTAAATATTTTTTAATAAATATTTTGTAATCATTCAGATAATTAATTACTTTAGCAGATCTCTTGACCCAACTGGAGGAAAATGGCTTCATGTGACAAAGCATGTATGTATGTCTTTCTCAATGCATTTGTAACAATTTTCACTAAGGGATGCTTCCTGTTTTGTTTTCAATTTATGTTCTAAAATTCGTATAACTTAAGTCTTGTAAATGCTGCTTTCAGTAAATTTCTTCTGTCACCCCAAGATCCAGAATCGCTGAGAACTGAATGGAATATACATTTAATATATTATTATTATATACACAGCAAGATCAAATCACATCTTCCAGTTTTTTAGCTGCTGTTGCCCTTCATTCTATTATTATTATTATTATTATTATTATTATTATTATTATTATTATTATTATCATCGTTGTTATCGTTGTTATCGTTGTTATTGTTGTTGTTAGTTGCACATGTGTCAAATGTGACAATCCTAGACCTGGCAAAATCCAAAAATGTCAGGGAATTTCTAGAAGCCTGGAACTCTGATAAATCAGCCATCAATAGACACATAGACATTAACAACATCTATAGACTATGCAAAAGAGACAATCAACCAGCCCAAAAGAGAAAAAGACTCCAGAACCTCTCCACCAGTAATCAGCAGATCAGCATAGATTAGCTCCAAGGTCAACTTCTGACCAACAGTCAAGCAATACCCCAATCAAGAAACTGCCAAAGAGCCATTAATAAACAGTGCAACCAAAGAATCTCTTAAGACCGCCCCCACCCACCCAGACAGGCATATAAACAGACAGCAAACAGCACTCCTTACTAGCACTGATGACGTTACCTAGTTAGGGTAGTGAAATGTCTATAAGAAAACAAGCAAGCTCAGAGAGCACCAAGGACCCCTTATTATCTCTTTCCTGGCCAGCTGCCGTCCAATTGGACCTCATACATGTATGAACCCAGCATTTCTAGGATGGCAATGTGCCCCTTTGAATGTGATGGGAGTTTATTTTGATTAAATTATACCTTTCAAATCTCTGCAGTTGTCACTTTTCACTTGAATCTCATCTGCCATTTTATTATTGCTTAGTCATCCAAAGGTCAGTATCTCTCTTCTCTCTCTCTCTCTCTGGATCTGTCTTGTCACCCCATCCTTGACAGAGGAGGCTAAGCCTGTGCCTTGTTTATTAATTCATCTAACAAATTATTTCAGCCCAGAAATGGGTCTCGGAATAACTTACCATTTAAAATAATGGAGCAACTTTCAGTTTCAGGGCCACCTGCTAGACTTCAGTTACTACCTTTGAATTTTGGCCTAGCAGTTAATCAATAGTGTTTTAAAACACAGTTTTGATTTTATTGAAAGGGGGAAATCTAAAGCTTGTTATTCCCACCTTCCTCAAAGTTTGAATTCTTTCAATAGCGAAAAAAAACAGAGCCATGGGGAAAGAGAAGTATTTTCTTGATTTTGTTTTCTTTATTCTCTCGGGTCACTGCCATCCTTAATAATCCCTACTGAGACCCTGTCCCTTTACATTATAAAGCCCTGTAACATGATATCACTGCCTTCTTTCATCTCAGACTTTGGGAGGCACTTAAAGAAAAAGTCAAGATCACAGATTTAAATCATTTTAGATAATTGCAGTTCCCCCCCCCCACACCCAACGGAGGTGAGTCAAATGGAAAAGGTATGAAAATGGAAAAGGTATGAAATACATCCTAGAACAGTGTTTTTCAACCTTGACAATTTTAAGGCATGTGGACTTCAACTCCCAGAATTCCACAGCCAGCATTGCTGGCTGTGGAATTCTGGGAGTTGAAGTCCACATGCCTTAAAATTGTCAAGGTTGAAAAACACTGTTCTAGGATGTATTTCAACTTCCCAGTCTTATTATTATCTTATAGTCCTGCTATTTTCTCATAAACTCCCAAACCTGACTCTGCCTAGGTTTTTGAAAGCAGTGAAACTCCCTCTCCGTGCTTTGTAGGAAAGGGAAATAATTCTATGCATGGGAAGTAATCAAATTGGCTGAATTTGGTTAATGACGTGTCATTTAAAATTAAATTAAATCAAATGTAGGCTTTGTCCTTTTGGGTGCCTAGCTCCCAGCGTGCCAAGGCAAGGCCAAGGGAGATGCCTCATTCCCCCAAAGAGGTGTTGTGCACCTCTGGATGTGATGGCACTTAATAACTGGGAAATTAAATGTGCATTCTGCTGTTCCTTTGCTTTTTATTGAATAGGATTTGTGCATTTCCTCCCCTTCCTTGCAAAGTCCTGCAGGGCTCCTGGGATAAATAATAAAGGCAGCTGAAGCAATATTGTACCTCTCCAAACATTCCTCTCTTGGTCTCTGTGTGGAGAAATCTTCGCTCTGAGCAGAATGTACGCCTGCCGCTTGAAAAAGAAGCGTATTGGACAGGGAGAGGATGGATCCCTCAGAGTGATGTGGTGAGGGCAAGAGCTCCAAGCTTTGCAAAATCTTTTGCATTCTGACATCTGAAACAGGTGGTTCTCCAGTTCCTTTTGTGAGCATAAGTGCTCTGTGCCGACCTTCTGCTCCTGAGCCTTCTCAGATGTATCGCCAGTAGGGAGCCGTCTGGCTGAATGTGATTTTTATGTATCTTTCAGCTAAATCGGAGGTCCTAATGCAAAAGGCATTCAATGACACCACGGGGATTTGTGACACTCCTTGTTAGGGCTTCTGAGCTAAACCAATAAATGGGCTAGAAATGACACAGGTGTGTGTGTATGTGTGTGGGGGGAGGTTGTCCTTCTCACTGGTGACAGTTAAAATACAGATAAAGGCACAGTTAGGTTTTTGAGCAGCAGTCTTAAGTTTTCCAAGCGATTCCATCATGCCGCATAAGAGTGCAACTCCAACTAAGCTATTGAGGTTGCAAAATGCATATTGAGCAGAGTAAATCAAGGGAGGGGAATATTCTGAGCCATTAAGGCAGGTGCTACTGAAGAGGGTGGTTCTGGCCAGGGAAGGGGGAATTAATTACCTTGTAAACCCACTCAAAAAAGCCTCCAATTATGTTGATCATAACAAGCTGTCGACAGCCCTAAAAGACCTGTAGGTGCCAACACATCTGGTCAAACTGGTGCAATCACTGTACACAAATCCGGAAGCACGTGTATGCCGAGGTGATCAGGAATCTGAAGAATCAAAAATTGGGGTGAAGACTGGAGGAAGGAACATGAACAATCTTCAATATGCTGACGACACTCCTCTCAGAAACCTAAAGAAGGCCTGAAACATCTGATCAAAAGGATTAAAGAAAAAATTTGGCCTCTTCCTGTACATCAAAAGGACCAAGTTCATGACCACTGCAAAGAATGGAAATTTCAAAATAACAATTGATGGTGAAAAGATTGAACATGTGCCAGAATTCACTCTCCTAGGATTGCAGATTGATCAAAACATGAAGGCAGTCCAGAAATAAAGCATCAAATCGCACAGCAATGACGAGCGTGAATTGAGCATGGAAAAGCAAGGGCATCGGCCTGGCAACCAAATGCAGATTTGTCCACTCTATCGTGTTTCTCATAGGTGGTTTTTTTTTTTTTATTATCGTGTTTCTACAAGGTGGGTTTTTTTTTTTTTATGCCTTCTAGTCAGTGTTGACTCCTGGAGACTGCCCAGACAAGACCCTTCAGGTTTTTTTTTTTTACTATGGGTGATTTCCAATTTAGTTTGCACTCAGCACATTCCCAGTCAGTCCCTATATTCAGATCAAAGCAAGCACACAGGTTATTCAGATCAGCTAATAAAATAATATATACTTAGATGCTTATGTATTTATGAACATCAGCAAACATCAAATACACTTAACTGGCAAAAATGGGACAAAGACAGTAAAAAAAACAACAGGGAGTGAGATATGAACAGGGGAGAAATTACATTATCTCTTTATCTATCTGTATTTACCAAAAGGCACAGAAATGTCCAGATTCAACCGAAACAATACTCTAAGTAATTAGCAGGGACAGTCCCAAAGGGAGGGCTGTTCCAGCATTAACACTTTAACATAAGTAACAGCAGCAGGATACAGATAGAAAGTAGGACATCAAGTGATCCCTCCTTTATTCTGCACTGTAAAGGAAGCAATTTGGTGGATGGGGATGATCAATTTTTTCTCAACCTTGGAAACTTTAAGATGTCTGGACTTCAACTCCCAGAATTCTCCAGCCAGCATGGGAATTCTGGGAGCTGAAGTCCAAACATCTTAAAGTTTCTAAGGTTGAGAAACACTGGGGATGATATATTCATTAAGGTGCACACATACAGGATTTTTTTCCCCTTGGCGTACCACAGAGAGCTTCCTTTTTGTGACTTTTTTTTTAAATAGCTGAAAGGCAGGCAGGAAGATCATTTTTTTTCTTTACATCAGACATGTCAAACACAAGGCCCAGGGGCCGGATGCGGCCCGCGAAGTGGTTTCATGTACCCCGCGAAGCCATCCTGGAAACAGTGAGGGAACGGCCCCTGCTGCTTTGGCCCTGGCCCTGGCCCAGGCCGGCCGGGAGCCAATGTACAATTTTGTGGTGGCCATCTATGCTGAAACACATTCAGTCCTAGCTCCACAAGGCCATCTGGAAACAGTGAGGAACCAGCCCCTGCCGTGTCGGCCCTCCCCCCTGGGTGCATGCTGGGGAGGGGTCACCCTTTGTGAGGAATGAAGAAATGGACCATGCCTTGGTGCTTGCCCCGGTCCCACCCCCTTCTGCCAGAGACCCTCAGATCTGTCCCACTCCTGCCCAGGCCTCCACAGGCACCCTTGACGCGAACGATGTAGAGCTGGCCATGCCCACCCAGTAGGCCACACCCACTCCATCCACGCCCACCCAGTAGGCTGCACCCACCCTGGCCACACACCCCCACCCTTTGAAGACAACCACAATGCTGATGCGGCCCTCAATGAAATTGAGTTTGACACCCCTGCTTTACATCATGCCTTTGCAGAACAACATTTTCAGGGAGACTCCCCAAAATCAATTAGTCCTGCCTGCTGTCTTCCTAACAGGGATGGTTTTTGAAATGGGTATTTTCTGTTTGAAGCAGTTAGAGCCCCTTTCACATGAATGCAAAGCCAGCTTCTGAATCTCCAGCGGGCGGACGTAAGAAACCGCTTTTCTTAACTCCTTAAATGGGGTCCTCATAACTTTCTGTAGCAGGTGCCCCTGTTGCATCTTGCGGCTTTAAACTTTATGATGTATTGATGTGTTTGATGGATTTGGTAAGTTTTCTTTGGGGGACATGATTAGCTGGGAAATGGGCTAAAATAGCAAGAAGGAATAGACAAGTCTCTGGTGACATTGTTTTGACAAAAAGATCCCTGCTGGTTTTCTTGCTGCAATGGCTCTTTGTGATGCTGTATTGAGACAAATTATAAAAGCCTGTTGACTAATAACTAATAAAATAAAATAGCAATAAACCAAATCCCAGTCTATTAAAGCCTAAGTACAGCAAAATCCTGGACAAATCCCACCAGCTAGTAATCTAACAATAAAAACAAATCCAAAGCCTCCACACAATATTATCTTTCCATCGACAGAGAGAAGCCATCTGTCCAAAGAAATAAAAATCAAGAAAGAGAACTTCACTTTACAAAAGTAAAAGCACCTTGCGTTATGTAAAAGAACTTCACTTTACGTAACACAAAGAAAACAAATTAAATGAACCTATGTAATATTACTACTGAGCTGCTGTTGCTATAATTCATTAGAGGAGCCTTTTTAAAAAATCTCTGTAGGTGTTCTGTTTGTGAAGGTTATGGGAGGGGGTGACATTTTATTTACGTCTTCTCCTCCCCCTCCCCCATCCTTTTGCTTTTCTCCTTCAACCGAGAGGATTTTCTATTACTGTTCACTTTTTTATACTGGGTTTAATATTTGTTTCTTGAACTACAATGAATTGTTCAGGGTGTGGGATGTGTGGGATGTCCTATGTTAAATCAGGAAATAGATATTTATAGGGTTCGGATCCATCAATAATCATATCCTCAGTTAATACATCATCAATTGGTTTCTGCCAATTCGATGCAGGAGGCATTTTGAATACTCTTTAGCCTTCTCATCCTCTTGTACCGAAGCCTTCTCCAGCTGAGATTCTGTCATGGCCTTGTATACAGGAGGTTTAAGTTCTTGTCTGTTCACCTTTAAAAAATTTTTGCCTGTTATGTTGAAGAGCAAGTTCTGAACTTTTTCATCTATGAAACAAGACTTTGGAACACAAGTTTTAGTTTCTTCTGCATCTGTGCCTTTGCGACCCCTCCCTCCCCCCCCCCGCCCTCCATCCAGCATATCCCACATTGGACACCTTGAAAACAACCAAGTCACTCTCCCACTTCTCTACTGAGTTTAATATAAAAAACAAGTCACTGAGATACTCTGGAACACTATCGACATTGGTGATATGCCTCTGTTATAGGTTTCAAATGCAGAACATTATCTGTCCCCTTTTTCTTAGCAGCACCCATATTCTTCTTCTCCCCGCCTGTGTGTGCTACGGAATATCTGCCCACAATTGTTTCTCTGCTCCGATATGGTCATTTCCAACCTCTGGGTTGCTCATCCACTTTGAAAGATGAGGCAAGTCTTTGGATTGGCTCCTTCTAAGCCACAGCAGTGCTTTCTATCTGAGAAGATTGACGTTGCATCAGATTTCCCACTGACCACCAAACAATGCAAACTTAAGAAGTCAAAATGGAATGGGTCAACTCAATGCAGCTAATTCGCCAGGGCCAATTCACCATGGGATAACTCGCCATGGCCAGCTTGCCTCAGGACAACTTGCCACGGGACAATTCAAAAATTCAATTTTATTACTTAAAATAATATAAAAATTATTTTAATTTTTGTCAGTCACATTTCATTTTGTCCCTCCTTTGGCAACCTTTCTTTAATGATTCTATTCCACCATTTCTTAGATATTAATATAACTCTCGTCCTGTGGTGAGTTGGTCATGGCAAGTTGGCTGCAGCGAGTTGCTGTAGACCCAGTAAAACAGGGTAACTATGGCCCCTCTATAAACCGTCAGAAGTCCAGACCAGAAACTTTATCAGTGATGTCCAGCTGTATCACTCTGTGTACCACCAAGACCACAGGATCACAAGCCACCATCTTAGTCAGGCCTCTCATTTCCATCTACTTGTCCATATACTGTAGTGGACTTACAGCAGGCTCTGACCAGCCTCTCATCAAACATCCCACACTGCATAGATGCCTTCTCTATGCATTTTATGCTCCAGACAGCTCTTGCTGTGAGTCTGACAGAAACTACTTGCCTATTTCTATAATGGAAAATAACAGATGCTAACAGGGCTATGCTGAGGCAATGGGCTCCCTCTGATTTACAGGTTTTCTGTAATAACCCCTCTAGAGACTCTGCCACACTTTGATGGGTAGATTTGTGACTGATTTAAAGATTTGGGAAGCTTTTGGGAACAGAAAACCCTGTGGAAACATCATGAGCTGCTTTTCTCTTCACTTCTCATCTCTATTTCCTTTTGCAGGCGTCTCAATTTAGCAGGATCCCTGGGATATAACCTTTCAAATTAAATTTGGGACTGGGTGTGGGGAGGTGGGTACTGATGATAGGTTCAGATCCAATCTAAGTCATGTGTAGAATGGACCTGTTTAAAGTATAGCTGTCTGAAATTCTGCCGATATCTATGGGAATACTTTGAACCATGTTAAAATGGCATTAGAAGGGGTAATTAAGTAGTCTCATTCTATGCTGATTGATCAAATAACTCAGGCCCAAAGAGATTTATAATCAAATTGTTTATTATTTTTCATTTCTTTTCCTTTTTCCAAGCTGCCAGGGAAAAGAGGCTTTGTTTGGGACCCTGAACGTCCCCTGAAGCCCCATTGTTTTGTCCTCACTACCTGTTACTCTGTGTGCAGCTTGACATGCAGCTAAACCAGTGATGGCTAACCTTTTAGAGACCGAGTGCCCAAACTGCAACCCAAAATCCACTTATGCATTGTCGGGTGCCGGATGGGTGTGGCCCATTGGGTGGGTTTGGCCCATTGGGTGGGTGTGGCTGCGGTGTTAACGGCAGACTGGGGGGACTAAAAAGTTCAATCAATCAATTACAACTTTGCAAGATCTTTTTTTTTCTCGCGAGAAGTTGAAATTGACTGATTGATTGAACCTTTTTTTTTTGCACACGCCGGCAGAGGCCTAAAGTGAAAAGGTTTTATAAAACCCAGATGAAGGCCTAGGACTGGGGCAACGGCACGCATGCCCACAGAGAGGGCTCTGAGTGCCGCCTCTGGCACCCGTGCCATAGGTTCGCCACCACTGAGCTAAACACATCTATCCTCCAATAAAACAGACCCTGTGTGTAGATCTGGATGCTTTATTAAAGGAACAGGATGGTGAAACTGGGAAAAATAGAAATACATACAATAAGAACCCAAATATTGAGTTGCTGGTGAACATAACAATTAACAAATAAAGATAAATCTAAATCTCACCAACGATGCTGTGTGTATGGGGTGTGGGTCTTGTCCTCAGATGACCACGTGCCACAGATTAGGCTGGATACTTCCTGGTGCTTTTGCTTCCTTCCAAATGCTAAAGAAAATGGAGTCTGGCTTCCCAGGATGCACTTGTTCTAGCAGTGAGGGTTAATGGGTAGATGAGTCTTAAAAGGGGCTGGGTCAGCTTCCAAACAATACAGATCGGTATTTGCCCTCCCCCCACCCACTAAATGCGGTTAGAGGGCAACAACAATATCCAACACTTCCTGAAAACTATCTGTTTTCAGAGGGGCCTGGCCAAGATGGTGGCTTGTTAATCAAGCGTCTTGATTTAAGCAACCTCTTGTCTCCTGCCAAAGCTTTGGGTCATAAAAGTGCAGTCACATGAAAACTTGAGGTATCTGTCATTTAATCTGACAAACTCTCATGAAAGATGCCAGAGCTGAATAATTTATTCTTACTCATCAGCTTATTCCTACTCACAGAGTAGAAGACCAACTTACAGAGCACAGTTTTAACGATCTGTCAGTAAAATCAGTTATATTGGAATTTATGTTGCTGTTTCCAAACACAACCTCTTTTTTTAAAAAAAAATTAAAAACAGTTGTTTCTGTTTTTTTTTAAAAAAAAGGCATAATGTCCATTAGATCCAAGGAGCCTTCCATCACGTGTGTAACTGGAATCGTTTCTATTTTAGGCCCTTAATTCTTTCATTCCTAACTAATGATTACTCTAATATGTGCCTTCCTTTTTTTATCTCCATCTCTGGTGCTATTTTCTCTGGGTTGAAATGCAAGCAAAAAGCTCATCATTCTCTCAAAAGACTTACTGTAGTGCTTTTCTTCCAACTCCCCAGTAATGAGTGTGAGTTGAAGATCAGAGCATATGTTAAAAGGCGCCTGATGCATCTTTTTAAGCATTACCTTTGAATGAAATAACTGGCCTTTACCCCCTTCCTGAAAGATAATGGGGGCAGGGGAGGGAGAGAAGATGTGCTAACATAAGCGAATAGGCACCCGACCCATCTTCCATATAGCAACTATCTTTATTCCTGATGTATTGGAGATAAGTGGAAATCATTCATAAATGTTTCTGGCTAGACTTGCAGCATTTAACCCCAAGGGGAGATGTTACTTCTCAATTTCCACAGGGGACAATTTCATGCCCTCTGAAGCTCCAGAGGTGTACAACTTATGGGATGTAAACTTTTGTCTTTTATTCACCTTCTTTAATCATCAAGCTTAACTAGTTGTCATAAGTTCAATCATTTCTCTGCCTTTAATAACCAAAGAGCATTTGTTCACATTTATTAAAAGCCTGAGCTGTTATCTATTAAGGGGAATGTTGAAAAATGCTGTCGTGGCTTCAATTACATTTACACTGACAGGACAGGAGACTTGCTCAGGATGACAAGATGTTTCTTTATTCCGGGCAAAGTGCTGGAGCAAGCTGTGAAACTTCTATGTTTATCTTCTGTCACACGGCCTGCTGAGGTAGCAAGGCCGTGGGATGGGAGGGAGGGAGCCATGGGTCTCCCACTCTACTTCAGGAAATAAGTTGTTTCTGGTTCTACAACATCATTACAACAGTAGTGAAAATGTCAACTAAGCAAGTGGGGGGGAGGGCAGTTCACTTCAGCAAGGTATTCTAGGGTGAAGAGATGATATTATCTATCTATCTATCTATTCTCTATCTAATATCTATCTCTCTATTTCTGTCTGTCTGTCTGTCTGTCTGTCTGTCTATCTGTCTATCTAACTATCTATTCTCTATCTAATCTCTCTCTCTCTCTCTCTCTCTCTCTCTCTCTCTCTCTCTCTCTCTCTCTCTCTCTCTCTCTCTCTATCTATCTATCTATCTATCTATCTAAACTCTATCTCTCTATTTCTCCATCTCACTCTCTATATCCATGTGTCTGTCTGTCTGTCTGTCTGTCTGTCTGTCTGTCTGTCTATCTATCAAATTTTTGAACCACCCATCTTACAGAGGGACTTTGGATGATGAATAATAACAAAACTTGACAAAACTTCCAGCTGGCATACTTTTCTTCCTTAAGATGTTTCAACTAATGCAATGTAACTTTTCTAGGGCTTTCTTTAATTGGACATAGGCTTTTGCAAAAGCCCATTTTCTCAAAGGAAGTCCACTCTACTCCATGGCACACCCAGATCTGAAATCCCTCCATGAAGCTGCTTCACCAAAATTTCCCCTGAGGGAAAGCTTTCCTCTGAATACACGCATCACCAGTGGTACCAAAGTGGTACATTCAAGATGGAACCCGGTCTTCTTAATTTGATTTCACTGAGATGGTCACAACACATGAAATCCCAAGACCAATAGATTCACCATCAGTTTTGAAAACCCCCATTCTTTCCAATCATTGTCAGCCTTAGCGACTTTAGTCACAAGATTGCTCCAAATCCTCTTCTCTTGCTTGAGAACAGCCAGTGTCAATTAACCTGACTGAAAGCATTTTCCAGAACAAGCACCTGTCTTGCCAGGCCTAGGAGCCATTCTTCCGGCTGCTATCCTTTAACTTTGCACCTTTAAAACTGTCAGGCACAAAACAAAGAATGACATGTGACAATTCTTCCAAGCTGAGTTCTTTATTATTCCATACCCATAAGACAAAAATCTGGCTAACCTGGGGTGTCTACTATTCACATCTATAATTTACTCTGGGAACTAACTGTCTGAGGGAGGAGCTGTCTTCATTCTCTTTTTCTCACACTTGATATCCAGGCTTAGTTGCCTCTTATTCCTCTCCCTCCTGGGGACCTTGCCACCCTCTCCCTCCTGGGGACCCACCTCTTTACTACATGCCATCACAAAAGCTGACAAAAAGCAATTGAGATAGCCCTGTCATCACCCACTATTCTGCTAGTAGGGCTGTTGAAAATAAAACTAAGCTATCTAAGGACATATTTATTGTATTCTACCAGACAAAATGGAGTTTGGCTATTCAAGTTATTCATGGGCGATTCTCAAAAGTACATAATGATAAACATACAGCCTTTCATCAGACTTTTCAGTTTCAAGCCTTGAAGTCTCATCCTACTTTGAGAGTTATAGATCCTTTTCATATTAGGAGAGCCAGTTTGGTCTAGTACCGGTAGTTAGGATACCAGGCTAGAAAGCAGGAGACTATGAGCTCAGGTCCCACCTTAGCCATGAAAGCCAGCTGAGGGACTTTGGGCCAGTGACTCTCTCTTAGCCCAACCCACCTCACAGCATTGTTGTTGTGGGGAAAATAGGAGGAGGAAGGTGTGTTTCTTGGTCTGACCCAAGGAAAGTATAATACGCTTGGCTAAGAAGTCTCTTTTCAACCTGCAGGGGACTCTTCAATAATCTAGTTTGTCAGAACCAACAACAAAGTTTGCTGGAGAATCAATATGATTTTTGAACAGGGTGAGAGTGGCCTGCATTATAAACAATTATATGCAGGCATGGGAAAGGTAAAAATGCCTTTGGTTAAAAAAAATGGCTGTTTCATATTTTCCAGTAACTATATTTGCCTGGCACTAAAATAATACAACGCACTGAAAAGTAATCATATCCCCTGAGTTTATTATTTATTTATTTATTTATTTATTTAATTTATATACCGCCCTTCTCCCATAGGACTCAGGGCGGTTCACAGCATATTTAAAAACAGATACTATACACCAATACAAAAATACAAAAACACAAAAATATAAACCCCAATAAAAACCGAATTAAAAACCAAATATTGACGGCTGTGTTTCCAATTAAAATTGCTGTTAAAAACCATCCCTACCTAAAATCCTCCCTAGGTCAGGCCCGCTTGCTGGAAAAGCCATGTCTTGAGGGCGCGGCGGAAAGTAAGGAGATCCGGAATCATCCGGATCTCGGGGGGCAGTTCGTTCCAGAGGGTGGGGGCACCCA
>NW_015386890.1:558998-560209 GCF_001527695.2 Protobothrops mucrosquamatus
TGGTAACTAACACCTTAAAGCGCACTCGGAAGACCACTGGTAACCAGTGCAGCTCGCGCAGGAGCGGTGTTACATGGGAGCGACGAGTCCCTCCCAACACCGCCCGCGCGGCCGCATTCTGGACCAGTTGAAGTCTCCGGGTGCTCCTCAAAGGGAGCCCCATGTAGAGAGCATTACAGTAGTCCAGGCGGGAGGTGACAAGAGCTTGAGTGACTGTGCGCAAAGCGTCCCGGTCCAGAAAAGGACGCAACTGGTAAATCAGGCGAACCTGATGGAACGCCCCCCTGGTCACGGCCGACAAATGGTCTTCCAGTGTCAGCCGTGGATCCAGGAGGACACCCAAGTTGCGTGCCTTCTCTGAGGGGGCCAAAATTTTGCCCCCTATAGTCAGCGATGGAGCCAGCTGACTATGCCGAGGCGCCGGCAACCACAGCCACTCGGTCTTGGAAGGGTTGAGCCTGAGTCTGTTCCTCCCCATCCAGACCCATACGGCCTCCAGGCAACGGGTCATCACGTCAAGGGCATCGTTGGGGTGGCCTGGGGTGGAAATGTACAGCTGCGTATCATCAGTGTACTGATGGAAATCCACCCCAAAGCCACGAATGATCTCCCCCAGCGGCTTTACATAAATATTGAACAAAAGGGGGGAGAGGACCGACCCCTGAGGCACCCCACAAGTTAGGGGTCTAGGAGTCGACCTCTGTCCCCCTGCCAATACAGACTGCGTACGGTCGGTGAGGAAGGAGGAGAACCACCGCATGACGGTGCCTCCCACTCCTAACTCACCGAGACGCCGCAGCATGATACCGTGGTCTACAGCAGTGGTTCTTAACCTTTTTGAACGAATCGCCCCCTTGAGCCAATGAGGAAGTTGTCATCGCCCCCCTCCCCCAACATAACCTCTCAATCACAACTTTGCAATACTGCAGACCTCTTAAAATGTGAAATGAATTTATATAAACTTTCATTTCTCTCCCCCAGAATAAAGTTAATAATTTTGTGGATGTGAGGACTGGGCAAGGTTTGAATATTCAGAGACTTTTAATAATTACATTTTAATCTATATATCACAGGGTAGTCAAGCTACGTAGAACCACAACTGCTAGCTTGAAATGAGTGAAAATGAGAGATTTTCAGGGGGAGTGCTGGCTGTGTTTTCACTGTGCCTTTAGAGCAGACTGGGTGGGTGGTCAAATCTTTCCTCTCCCTCC
>NW_015386890.1:560454-569794 GCF_001527695.2 Protobothrops mucrosquamatus
ATCTTCTGGAGTCCATTTAAGCTCACGGCTACTGCTTCAGTGACTCCATCCAGCCACCTCATTCTCTGTCGTCCCCTTCTTCTGTTGCCCTCAATCTTTCCCAGCATTAGGCCCTTCTCCAGTGAGTCCTTCCTTCTCATTAGGTGGCCAAAGTACTTGAGTTTCAACTTCAGGATCTGGCCTTCTAAAGAGCAGTCAGGGTTGATCTCTTCTAGGACTGGGCCAAACCATCCTTTTCATATTAGGAGAGTCAGTTTTGTCCAATAGTTAAGGCACCAGGCTAGAACACAGGAGACTCTGAGTTCAAGTCCCACTTTAGCCATGAACGGGGCAACTTTGGGCTAGTCATTCTTTCTCAGTCCAACCCACCTCACAGGATTGTTGTTGTGGGGAAAATAGGAGGTGGAAGGTGTGTTGGATATGTTCTCCGCCTCATGTTATTTGTAAAAATAATAAAGGAGGGATACAAATGTATTATTTAATAAAATAAATATTATAATCAGCCACTGTCAAGCAGCATAAGCCTTCCAGCCAAACAGATTTTTCTGCAAAAACCGCAGTATCTGCCATTTTTCAGAACTGGGAGGCTTGTCCCAACGTGCTGAAGTTCAATCAACAGACCGGAAATAAAAGAGTAGAGATTGCACGAGTCAGCCTCTTGAACTCTCCTTTCCTCAGTCCCATTTCACTGTTGATTAAGCTGCACGTGGGAAAAAATAAATAGGAAGACAAAAGAAATGCTTCACCCCAAACCAGCCTTTTGTGTCTCAGCCTACGCTCTGCAATCAAAGGGCCGGCGCCAGCTACCTTCACAGAAAAAAAACATTTGAGACACCAGGCACACATTTATGTCAGGAGTTACTTTATTATTTTAACTTGAATAAAACTTGTTGTTTTTAGGTCCGCGCATATTTGCTGCTCATTAGATACTGCAGTGGGGGCAGGAACATTGCTTGCCGGAGAAGGAAGGTGGAGAAACAGACACACACACACACACACACAAACCCTTCACATTGACTTACTGTATGTTGCTGAAGGATCCCTCTTCCATTGACTAGAGAGAGAAAATAATGAGCTTAAAGCTGCCGAAGCGCTGAAGACAGCTGGCAGTTAGATAATGATGGAAATGCTAGGAAAATCCTAGGAAACTGGCATTGTGGTGGAAGGGGAATGAGACCTGTAATGAAAAGGAGGCCAAAAACGATCAGCCCCGTTCATATAAAGAGGCACTGGACAATTCAGTCTCATGTCACTGGAGAGGCAGAGCCTATTAAGGGCTGCACCTCGATCATAAGGGAATCTCCTTTTTTTTAAAAAAAAAAACAGACAGAGAATGGAACATCGAACAGATGCAAGTATTTCTAAGATGCTGGAAATATAGACTTGAGAATAGCTGTGTGTGTGTGTGTGTGTGTGTGTGTGTAAGCATGTCTTGGTTTATACTACATCAATGTGATTCTGTGACCTGGTCAAAATTTCTGTTGCTAAGCGAGACATTTGTTAAGTGATCCCACCCACCCACCCAACCCCCACATTTTACAACCTTTCTTGCCATAAGTGTTAAGTGAATCACTGCAGTTGTTAAGTTAATTGAGTTTAGCTTCCCTATTGAGTTTGCTTGTCAGCAGGATGCAAAAAAGTGATCACATGACCTCAGGACACTGCAACTGTCATACATATGAGTCAGTTGCCAAGAGTCTGAACTCTGATCACATGACTATGGGGATGCTGCAACGGTCATAAGTGTGAAAAATGGTCATAGCCACTTTGTTCAGTGCTGTTGTAACTTTGAAAAGTCACTAAACAAACTGTTGTAAGTAGAGGACTATCTGTACATGTTTTATTTAAAATACTCTGCACACCTCAGGTATGTATTTCAGGGCAGAGACAACTTCAGAAGGTTCAAAAAAAGTCAGTAACCAAAGCTCTCCCCTTTTTGTGCAAAATTGTGGGACAACAGTATGTAAAAAAGGGGTGGGGCTTTGGTCATTCATGAGGTTGTGGCCACTGTCTTGATGATTTTTTGGGGAGACATACACACATGTGGACAGAGCAACTTCTAAAAGGATGCTAGAAGACAAATCCAAAGTTTTGGGAGACCCTCGACCAGAAATGACACATTCCACTTTAAAGCTTAAGTTGTGAGGTGGAGAAAGGATAATCCTCCCTATTTCAACACTGTGGCTTCAGTCCAATTCCGCACACACACACCCAAATGCAAATATTCAAAAGACATTCTAGGCAGGCTCCAAAAATCCCATGCAACATTTTATGGATATTCAGTTTTAATGGGCATCTTTTCCCCCCATTTCTCCATTAAATTAAGACTTTACTGTTTAGTATTGCTTTGCAAGGTCTAATGAACACTAATGAATAACATGCTAAATTAGCAGATGCAAACTCAATTTTGCATTTTCCAGATGTGTCATGCTACATATCACATAAGCCACAGCAATCCTGGGCTAATAGTGAGATATGGTATGTTGCTATCCAGCCGATCGACAGGACATCAGCCTGCCCAATCCTGGCCTAGAGAATCCAGATCCCAACTGTTCAACAAAGCAAGGGAACCTACTTGGTCTTAAACTTCCCATTGTGCTTTCTTGCTCTGTCTTCTGCAAGAGGTGAACAAACGGTCCCTTCCAGAATTTGGAGAGACATGAGAGTTCAGCATTTGACAGCCCAGGAAGATTCCATTTTTTCCCCATTTCATGAGCTTAATAACAATTCAGACTGGGCCTGCAAGGAAGTGGTTCACCCTCAAAAGGACAAAAGCAAAATAAAAGCCAAGACTTCTTTTAACTCCGTTTGGTGCTCCGTTTCCAGCTGTTAATTCCACAAAAGGACTCTTTAGCTGGAGAGGCTCACATGGAGCCACGGGTCTTTTAACATAAACTATTCACATTATGAAACCATAATCCAAAGCAGTGGCAGCAGCAAAGGGTTGCCCCTCTTTTTCTTTTTCTTTTCTTTTCTTTTTTTTATAAACAGGCCTCTGTAAGTTTAATAATTTCAGAGCTGGTAGAAATTCCACAGAGGGAAAAAAAATGTAATGTTCACAATAGAAAAAGAACTAGAACAGACTTAAAAGAGCAGCCAAGTGAAGAGAAACATCCATTTGTGCTTTTCTCCCAGTCTCCATCCCATGGAGGTTGTTTTGAAAAGACCTACAGGTAGTCCTTGACTTACAACCATGGTTATAATTTGTGACAGTCATAAACTAGGCCATCACTGATATTACGACCTTTTTGGTGGTGGTCATTAAGCAAATCCTGTAATCGTTACATGAACACCACCGTTGTTAAATGAACTCACTGTTTGCCATGGGGCACTTCCCCCCCCCCCAGAAATTGGAAGTAAATGTTGATTTCCAGAAAAAAAAACCTTGTTAAATTGTAGTTACCTGACTACAGGATGCTGCAAATGGCTGCAAATTCAGCCAGTTGCCAATCGCCCAAAATGCAGCCATGTGACTGTGGGAGGTGGCGGTTGGTTGTAACTTTGTAAGTAGCTTTTGGGAGGGTCTGTCATAACTTAAGTTGAGGACTACTTGAACTTTGTTAAATGGCTCCTCGCAAAACTGATTGCAATGTAGCCCCCCCAAAAACCCTGTCTAAAAGTCTAGGCCAGGGGTAGGCAACCTTGGCTCTTTGATGACTTGTGGACTTCAATACCCAGAATTCCTGAGCCAGCTATGCTGACTCAGGAATTCTGGGAGTTGAAGTCCACAAGTCATGAAAGAACCAAGGTTGTCTACCCCTGGTCTAGGCCATTCCATATTGTTTCCCATAGTCAAAAGATCTTCTTGTGTAGATCTTTAAGGAGATAATCGAAAAGACAGCTGAATGGAGCCTAGAACCATCTTGGAAAACAGTGCTACTGGTGACACATTGCTGCATAAGATTCAAAACCTTTGGAGATGTACTCTAAGCCATTTGGACCAAAGGACCAGTTTTCACGAGCAGCCCCACACTGAGAGCTCTATAGTGCTCTAACCTGGGGAAAGCAAGAGTGTGAATGATTGGGATGAGGTCCCTAGTGCCGACTTTGAAAGATGAAGGAAGCCCCTTTATTTCATTAACACCAGGGAATGACCTGGGAGTCCACTCCATTCAGAGCATGGCTATGTACCTGTCATGATTCCGTGCCAGCCTGTGTTTCCAACAGCTGAGTCTGAGGAATCTGAGGAGGAGGTGGAGGAGGCATTTGAAGGGCCATCAGGGTCAGAGGGAGGCTCTGATGAATTACAAGACTCATGGCTTGATGAAGAGCCTGGGCCCTCCAGTCGTGTTCCTGATGAAGCTCAGCTGTGTGAGGGGACTGAGTCAGACTTGGACGACTCACACCTGATGGACTTGCTAATTGATGCTCGCACACGCAGGCAATTAGCAAGGGTAAATCAGCAGCAGTCAATGCGACTACTCCAGGGAAAAAGGAGAAGGCACTGAGAGGCAACGCCTTGGAACGGCTGTATAAAAAGAGGAGGTGTGGGCGGTGCTGGTTGCTGAAGGCAACCGTTTGTAAGAACTTCCAGGGATCATGGTCTGTTTGTTTTACCGATGAATGTCTTGTTTAACTCCTGCTCTGTTTGCTTTTTTAACCAATTATCTGTTGGAAAAGTATTCTGTTGTTTTTGTTTTTTGGAAAACTTATCAGGACTGTTTTTGAAATAAAAAGGGGTTGGTTTTCCCAGCCTACTGTTAAAGAGGGGTTTGTTTTTGTGACGCAACAAAGACGGACGTAGGCTGGGACAGAACAATACCTTTATATAGCCATAGAGCTCTAGCCCTTGTCCCATGGTAAACACGGGGAAGTTCTGGGCCATGGACAAGATGCAAGCTAGGATGCTTCCCTGTCCAGTTTGCCGGGGACTAAATAAAGACTGTTCATGGAATTCTTGGTGTTTCTGGGAAATGGGAAGCCCACTTGCCATATATTTCTATATATTTGGAAATGACGTTGGTTCGGTCTGCTCTATCGGGGAAGGCTGATAACATGTGGAGCAAGGAATTTGGAGGAGCAGATTGATTTTTAGTGAGGATACAGTTCAGTTTAGAAATTGGAGAGGTACCCCAAGAGGCCAGATAAAATTTTTCCCACCCTGGTACAAAGGAGAACATGCAGCTTTTTTTCATACTGCCCATGGGCTTTAAATTCATGGCCTTTCAGTGCTATACCAAAAGATGCTCCAGAGCAACTAGGAATGTGATGCACATTGGGATGGAGTTGGGAAAGATTGATATGAAATCCGTCAGTGGAAGCACCTTCTGCACTTGACCTCATTGGTGTGCTGTTATGTAGTCCAAGAAAGACCTTTAAGAAGTTCCTCAACTAATGGACGTTTGAGTTTATCACAAATATTAGTCTGTAACATGTGCATTTTATTTTTTAACTGAGGTCTATGCTTCTGCCAGCTAATCTCCCAAAATTCATATTAGTGATTTTGTTTTTGTTAACATGGATATATAAAAAGGAAAATGCAATGAACAGATAAAAACAAACAAAAGAACACGGAATAATTTGTATTTGTTCACTGCAAAGAAATGCATTAAATCATAAAGACATTGATGAGATTCATCTGGGATCCCCAAATTATTAGACAAACAAACACCCATAAATGCCATCCCATGGCTTTATCTATAACAGGCTACTTTTTCCTCCTTTTGTCTATTGGTATTTTCATCAGGAGTGACAATTCTCCTGCTTGAGATATAAAAACTGCTTGCAAGCCCTGTTTATATGCCCCAGCTCCACATTTCCCATTTCATGAAGGACCTAGCTTAACGGTTAATGAAAGATGTCCAAATAAAATTAGACCTTTTATTCAAGACCGCATGCAGTTGTACTACATGGGTGGTTACCTGAGGAGGGGGGAAAATAAAGACTTTGCAAGTTATAGAAGGGCAGAAAACAACGACATCTGGGCGGGAGAAGGCAACGTGAAGTGTTTGTTGCCAGTGTTAATGATAGACATAAATCAAAAGATGCTGTTTTGATTATGTTGAACTGCAAACATGAAAACTGACCAGCATTTTGGTCACACAATGTATGGCACACACAGAATCCAACTTTTCTTGGTAGTGCAGGCTTCTCACAGTATACAATAGTTAATAAACACAAGAGGGTTCCTCGTCCTCGTCCTCGTCCTCGTCCTCATCCTCGTCCTCCTCCTCCTCCTCCTCCTCCTCCTCCTTTTCTTTGCACCCTCATGCAAACAGTACCAATGAAATATGTTTTTCTTTCTTCTCACAAGATTCCACACCACACACATTCAAAAGTGAAGATATAAGCTGTCTCTTCCTGGTTCATTATTATTCACTGGGTATCCCCAGCCAAGAGAATCAGGGATGTAAATGAATGAGACTTAAGGTGATTCTGTGGTCTGAACCTTTCCAAATCTCATAGATTACCACAATGAAAGGTAAATGGTGGGCATCTCATATCCTGCGCTCCCCAGCACTAGGAGGGTCTTTTGATTGGGCAGCTTTTTTCCAGGGACTTGCAAAAATAGTCATCTACTTAACATCTCCAGACCATAGATTCAGACCTTGGAGAGAGATTCCACCAGGACACAATTCATCCTCACTCTTTGGCTCACTATTAATTACAGGAGTTTTCCAAAGTCATGTGTAACTCTTGCATGTGACAAGTAATGAACTCAAGGAAGTCTGTATGAAATTGTCTCTGCTCTGAGACAATTTCATTTTTCTTGGAATCTCAGTTCATTTGGTGTCATCAGGAAACACGTCTATTTCAGAGATATTATTCTGATATTTCTCTTAGCTGCATTCTCTATTCTTTCTGAACACACACACACACACACACACACACACATTCAGTTCAATTATTTGGGGGAGAGAGGGAGAAATAGGGGGGGTCATTTTGCATTTGTTAAATGTGCCATTAAGCAAAAAAAAAATCTATATTAGGAAAGATTTGGAGAAACATAATTCATAAACAAAGTTATGCTGCTAATCATATGTGATCACCTACACTTCCATTTGATTAAAGGAAGATGGGGAGGGAACATATAGAAAGGCATTTCCAAAGAAGGCTTTTATGTTTGCCTTTGGCAAGAAGGAAGAGAAGTGTTTGATTTTGTTAAAGTTGCATAATATCCGTGAATTGCAAAGGAGAATCATTCCTTCAGTTAGCCATAATTATTACAATTCTTATAATACATTGCTCTAAAAATGCCCCTTGGCAGGCCACTCAGGGCTTCTTACTTATGCTCTGATGCATTTGGGGCAAGGCATATAAAACTGATGCAATGAGAAACTCACATTGGCCAAACAGCATGAAAATATTCTTTGGTTCTACAAAGAACTTCACCTCTGTTTTATTGAATGTAAAAAATTCACATAATATTAGATAGTTTTTCACAACATAAGGCAATGTGATTTTTCTCTTCCAATGGGAAATTATTACAGGCATCAAGAAAGAAAAGATGAATCACACTAACGCATGAGGCTGAGAACAATCCAGTTCAACTTGAATACTTTTAAGTCTCATTCTTTTAATATACGTAATTTTGGGGAACTTTAGACAGATTATCCCATTAGATTGTATGTTTTAAATTTTCTATTACTCCAAGATTTTCCTTTTTTAAGTATTCAAAATTCTTTTCATATTCTTTCCATGTTTACTAACATGATGTTGAACATTGCCTAAGAAACACAGATGCTACAGCAAAGATTAACATAAAACTATAAATAAATACCTCCCAAAAGGGATGTCTCTTCTTTTCTTTTTCTGGTTTTATTCTGTGGGAATTACTTTTGTTCTCTTTTTCCCAGTTTTCAACTAATGGATTATGAAGAAACCAGAATGTTTTTGTGTAGATAACAATTAAATGGTTTCTGAGCATATCAACGGCTTCTTTTAGAAAAATAAAAAAACAGAACATATATGGGTTGAAGACCAATGTCCTTTGTTTGAGATTTAATTAAGTTTTAACAGTAAAATTAACATGTACATATATACACAAACACAAATTAATATCTTCCTCTGCCTTCTATTCCACCTCTTATCCTGGGTTTTCTTAGTTTTTAATAATCTCTGCTCTAAATTAGTTTACAAAAAGACAAGAATTAATGTATTTCTATGCCTTCCCAAGCGGACTATTTCCTCCTTTTTAAATTACATGTATTATTAAAAATATTAATATTCTTAATACAGATAAGTCAGCTACTTCTCCCAATGCAATGGGAACACAGAGGAATAAAGGATAGAATATAAACCTACAACTAACATAGTCTATTCTTGCACATTGCAGTATTTTTTCTATCACACATAGTTTGGAATATTAAGTAATGTTTCTGCATAAAAACAATGTTAACTTGTGGTTTTATCATTCAAACTCTCACACACCATGCATATTACACATGCCATTCTCTGATTTTAACATTATCTTTTTGAATAGAGTTTGGATAGAAAGTTGTGATCAGATTTATATAAATATTGAACATTTCCTCTTGGATTAAGTAATTTTCCATCAAATTATATAGCCCAAGGAAAGCAATTACAATACTTAGAAGACTTGACAGTAGTGATCCTAAATCAATCTTATTCACCATCATCAAACATCTCCAGCAGTTTTTTAGGAAGAGAGAGAGAGACAGAGACAGACAGACAGAGAGAGAGACAAAGAGAGAGACGGAGAGACAGAGGGAGGGGGGGAGACAGAGAGCAAGAGAGAGACAGAGACAGAGAGGCAGAGAGAGGGAGAGAGAGACAGAGAGATAGAGAGGCAGAGAGAGAGAGAGAAATAAATAACACTGCAGCTGATTCCATTGGTGGTAGCAACAGCAGGAAATTCATGGTTAGCATAGCAGTGTGTTCTGCCCTTGCGCTGGTCACAAATGACCAGTGAAATCCCAGAGGTGCTCTTGAATGTCTGCATTCTTATTTCATCAACTGCAAAATATATGTCACTCACATCACCTGGACCAAAGTGACACCTGCCAGTCTCGAGAACAAGGACAAATTAATGTTCTCATTCTCTGCCAAATGAGTGGATAATGGTGGTGCGAGCGATCAACAGCTCTAACACATTGTTAAAATTTGTAATAGATTTCCATGGCTTCTTTCCTGTCTTACTTATTTGCAACATCGGTGTTTTTGTGTGGTTACCAAATTTACATGTAGTAGTTCTTTTCACCCTTAAAAACCCTTCTAAAAATGTTCTTTTTAAAGTAGTAGAACTTCAGAAATGAGGTTTTCAGTATTGAAAATCAGATGAAAAATGAGGTCTCTCTCTCTCTCTCTCTCTCTCTGTGTGTGTGTTGTTGTTGTTGAAAGAAAAATCTTCATCAGGGTCTTTCGAAAGAAGGTTGTAGTT
>NW_015386890.1:569894-581074 GCF_001527695.2 Protobothrops mucrosquamatus
GTTATTCCAGCTCGCAGGACTGGCCTAGGGTAATTTTTAGAGGGGTTTTAATCAATATTTTAAATTGGACAATTCTTTAATATTCCTTTTAATTAATTTTAAATCTGTATTGTTATTTGTGTATTTTAATTGATTGTCAGCCGCCCTGAGTCCTACGAGGAGAAGGGCGGGATATAAATCTAAATAATAAATAAATAAAATAAATAAAATATTGAAGAGCAAAGCCAGACAGAAGCGTGGCTATGGGAAAGCTGCCACATGTTGCTGGGAGTGGTGGGTTTTTATACCTTCTTGGGCTTTTGTGTTTGGAGTTCCTGTTCCTGTGGCATGAACCTTGACCTCATGTTTTGAGTATGTCCTTTTTGGTATTGATGGGTTAATCCTATTATGTCCCAATGGTCACATCCTGCTTCTTTGGGGCTGTAGATGATGGCTTACTTCCTGTGTTGGATTTCTTGGGTGAGGAGTTGCTGGTTCTAATTTTATCACTCTGCTATTGTTAGCTATCAGTTTTGCTGCAGGGGATTTCAAAAGATCCTGTCTTGAATGGACTACTGCCTGGTAGGATTTGTTCATGAATGGGGCCTCAGACTTTCTGAATGGATTATCAAATCTGCATTTCTGCAGACCTGGCCTCTGCCTGGGGCAATTAAGGAAAATTGGGCCTGCTTTTCTGCCTTTAAGATCCTTTGTGGAAATATAATATTCTGCCTTTTTAATATTCCCCAAAATATTTCTTTCTCTGGGGGGGGTGCTGTCCTCCTATAGTGTATATTTGCATGTATGGCATGATACCGTGTGTCACTGTAGAACTTTCCTGTAGTTAAAGGACAACAAAAAATCCACTGAGTTTTTGGTTTCTCAGCCCTTTAGAAAAGACAGAAAAGTACCTATAGTTCCAAGTTACGGTATTTCTAATAAATAGTTCTAATATTTGACATCATGTCACTTCATGTTATGCAATATTATATCAGTCATTGACAAGATGCAGTGTGACAGAATGTAATGCAATGTAACATATCAAAAACGTAAATAATACACTTTTGGGGATTAGATATCTGCTGTCAGTTCCTATAGCAAAAATCTGAATGGAATTTATTGAGGCGGATGAAAGCTCAGTGAACGCCAAACTGTCCATGATGTTTGTGAATCAGTGCACCTCACAGTTCACTGACTTTCCCAATTACTTTGGAGCAGTTTGGCACATCTCTGCGCACGGACAACAGTGCAAACGAATTTTCTATTGTTCTTCACTTCAGTAAATGATCTGTAATCCTTAATTTGTAGTAGAGATGCCTGAAAAGACCCATTTCATTACTGTCTGATGGATGTCCAGGAGACACATTCATGTTCTCTCAATCTGTCTTTGTATTATGCCTTGAATTGGTGGGTTCACTCTTCAGGATAGGAAAAAGGCACCTGGGTTGACAACTAACCCAGTATCATTGTGTTGTCTGCAAAATCATTATGTTGGGCGTCAGGTTCTGGAGGAGTGTGAGGAACGATTATAGTTACCTTTGGTAGGGCATAACACCCATTAGAGCAACACAATTGTCCTCACTGAGGGGTGAAGGCAACGCAGTTTGTCACCCAGAGGTGCGTCACCTACTTCCAAGGCCTCACCCATCAATTCCAGGATCCAGAAGAGATTTCTGCATATGCATCGCAGTCATGTTTTGCACTAGATACAACTTCAAGGATAACATCAGTGTAGCATGCATTGTAGGAGTCCAATTGGAAGTTTCACCACTAACACTGACAGGACAAATCACTAGAATATAAACTGACAGCAAATCACACTCCTTACTACACCGATTATGTTACCTAGTTTGTGTAATGAAACATCTGTAAGAAAACAAGCAAGCTCAGAGAGCACCAAGGACTCCTCAATTGGAAGTTCATCAAACTCCTGTAATAAGATAATAGTTATTTAGAAATTGTCTGAACCGGTGGATCAGCCAAAGCTGATAAAAGGCACTCCAACCCATCAAAGAGGTCTGGCTGGTTCTCCAGGAACTACAGTGGATCCAGGACTATTCCCAAGCAGTGCACCTGGTTGTTCAAGGAGAATGCCTGTCTATCTACAGCAGGTTGCATACCCAGTTTCCAAGCCTATGAATCCTATTTGCAGAGTCCCTCAGTCATACTGAAGGATACATTTAGTTTACTGTTTGGAGTTTCACACACTACAAAATTCAGTTACTCCTGCCAACCTTCTCCTAGCTCATTATACAAGGAGAAAGAGAGCTGGGTGTCAGCATATTGATTGTACCTCATGGCAAATCCACTAATGTCCCACAAGCTTTTAATTGCCTCCTCTATTGTTTTTATTTTATTTATTTATTTATTTATTTATTTATTTATTTATTTCTTACTTTCTACTCAAATTAGCCATTCTACAGCCTGGAGAATATGCCAGGTATATGAGCTCTGACTGTGGAGCATCTCCAGGCATCATAATGCCTGGATACCTTTCTAATGGGATAACTGGTATGAACAACTAAGCTGGTGATGGATTTCAAGGTCACTATCAGTAGGGCTGATAGTCCTTAAACATTAGATGTAGGTCTGAAAACATCAAGTGTGAACTCAAGAAAAGCTCATCATTGGTATTGCACACCTCAGGGAGCTTGCGTGTTAATCGTGCACAATAGCAAACAGACTATCATTTGTCTTTATGTAACATTTAGGCCAGGGGTCCTCAACCTTGGCCACTTTAAGACTTGTGGACTTCAACTCCCAGAATTCCTCAGCCAGCAAAGCTGGCTGAGGAATTCTGGGAGTTGAAGTCCACAAGTCTTAAAGTGGCCAAGGTTGAGGATCCCTGATTTAGGCTGATACATTTTAGTTAGGATGTAAATCTTAGAGTTCACTTACTCTCAGCTTAGACAGTAGCTGGGAATAAGCCCCACTGATTACAGGAAGACCTATTTCCCAGTCAGTTGGCACAAGAATGAAGCTGTAAGGAACCTTTGTCTTCTGCTGATTTGCATGATACAGTTATATACCAGCCCTTCAATTGCGTCTATTTTTATTTAATAGTTATTTATAAGGCAAATTTATATAGCTGCCCAATTCACATATAGGTGACACCAGGTGGCTTGTGAAATTTTAAAACAACATTACATAAAATCCCATTAAAAACCCTACCCTCCTGCCAAATGGCAGCAACAACACAATGAAATCATCCACTTGATCAGCTCCATCTCCTTTTGTGGTCCCAAGGCCCATTGACAAAACCACATGTTTAGACCCTTTTGGAAAAGCAACAAGGGAGGGGCCAACTGCACCCTGGGGGGGGAACTGATGTTCCATAGATAAGGTGCTACCACTAAGAAGGCCTTTTTTAGTGATCCCACCGAATGTACATTCCTAATTGATGGGACCCGTAATATACCCTGCCTTCCTGTCCTGGTGGGCCAGTTGGATGTAATAGACGAGAGGTGCTCCTTCAAAAAAGATGGCCTCAAACCATGTAGGACTTTATAGTTGATAACCTGCTTTTATTTTCTTGCCCCTGCTGGGAATTTCCAGTTATTTTTGTGCAAATGAATGGTATCCATCTTGTCCATACCATTCACGCTTTGCTCACATTTCTCATCATGTTGACAGATCTGTTGTCAATCAGGCCGACATAGGTCTGCTGCCCATAGCAAGCTTCCAAGTCAGAAAAATCAACCCGTGCAATGGTTGAGTTCACTAGCCCTTGTGTGTAATGCATCCAGGGCCTGCATGTCTGACTTATACAGATGAGCTTCCTGAAGTTTGCAGGGCTTCTGTGGCTTGGAATAGGGGAGAAAAAGGCTTACAGAATCCTTCCTGTTGAGGAAAACTAGTTAAGCGGGCAAACCACGATCCACTAGAGTATTCCTCGGGAGAAATAATTTGATCTGCCGTCATAATAGGTGATTTTTAAATGTCCCAATTGTGGTGGATTGTTGTTGCTTTTATTATTACTTTAACGCTTCTAACATGTTCTCTAATAGCACAAACTGGTCTTTGGCCATCAAAAGAAATGCAGAAATAATTAGAAATGCCATTGTGTACAGTGCCTTCTGGACTGGGCTGAAGGTGAAGGAGAAAGTATCATGCTATCCTTGTCAGCTGCAAGGGTAATTACTGCTGGCTGAAATTACTCAACATTTGTTTATAAGCTCCCCAGAGCATGCTGTAAATAGATTGTCTGTTATAGTCCAATCACATTAAAACGCTGCTCCTTGCAAACTGCTACCTCCTGTTTTCTGTAAGCCTGCTGCTCACTTATTGAGTGCCGAACACTGTCGAGCTATGTTTAATGTGATTGTTTTCATTAGCTCCTCTCTGTCCGATATCACATTTATAGTTTAGAGGGCCTGAATGCTGGCAGGCAGCATCGCTTTTATTTGCCTTAGCTGGAGCTGAATGTCTTTATTACGGTAGGGCATCAGCAATGGTTTGAGTGGCCAAAGGACAGGAGAGTCTCAAAACATCTTGTTCTCCTGGGCCTGTATGTATTATATAGCAGGGGTCCCCAACCCTCGATCCATGGACTGGTACTGGGCCGCGGCATGCCAGCAACCGGTCTGCACAAACAAGCAAAGCCCCATCCATGGGATGCAGGCAGTACACAAAACCACGCCCCCTCCGGTCCATGGAAAAACCTCTCTCCACGGAACCGGTCCCTGGTGCTCAAAAGGTTGGGGACCTCTGTATTATAGCCTTGGCAGCCCTATGAACATCATTTTATCTGAAAGGTTTTGTGTTTGCTTTCCTAAGTTCCCAATTAGCATCCTCCGAGTGTGTTGGATTACAATTCCCATCTTCCCCAGACAAGAGGAGAAGTTCCTTCAAGTTAGAGATATGGATGAGGTTCCATTCTTTGCATGGAATTTGAAGGCGTCAAGTTGGGTTTAACTGATTTCAGGCTGCAAGCCTCAACAGACAGGCTGTAATCAGTACCAAAGGAAGAACCATTCTCCATCTGGCCTGGGTCAATGCCACAAGTTGTACTTATTAGCCTCTCTGCTGCATCGTTTTTTCTGATTTTTTGTTTTAAAAAAACTTCAACCATTTGCAACTTTGCTTGGCATATTGTGTTGTGTTTGCAATTTTCCTTCATGTGTAGGTGCATCTGCAGGATGTGTATCCAAATGACCAATAGAATGCCGTGATACAAGTACCACCCCTTTAGAACCTTTGAATGACATCAACACCCATATGAAAGGGTGGGGCTTACATTGCAACATTCCATCTGCTATCTTGTTTACTTTGACCTCTGCTTTGGACATCCTTATTCATATACAGCAGAGGTGGAGAACGATGACCCCTTTAATGACTTCAACTCCCAGAATTCCTGAGCCAGGTTATCTTTTCAACATACTTTTTGAAAAATGCAATTCTATTTCATAAACCTAACTTTTAAATATTATTACTATTATTATCATCCCACCCTTTTCATGTATAACTCAAAGTGGCAAACTTATCTAATACTCCTGCTTTCCAGGACAGCACCTTCCCACTACACCAAACTGATGCTCCTAATGCCTCTCTCCTAACTATATTTAAAATATTTTGACAACGGAGAATGTTAGATTCCACTTGATTGCCACCAGCCTGTTTTTGAAGATGGCACCAGTTTGCGGTACCATTAATATTTGTGGTGCTTTTTTAAAAATAATCCCAGTAGGATGGAAGCTTAACATACAGGTAGTCCTCAACTTATGATCCCAATTGAGCCCAAAATTTATTTTGCTAAGTGAGACATTTGTTTTGCACCATTTTACGACCTTTCTTGCCATTGTTGTTAAGTGAATCATTGCAGTTGTTAACTTATTAACTTGGTTGTTAAGTGAATCTGGCTTCCCCATTGACTTTGCTTGGCATAAGGTCACGAAAGCTGATCACATGATCTTGGGATATTGCAATGGTCACAAATATGAGCCAGTTGCCAAGTATCTGAATTTTGATCACATGACCATGACTGCAATGGTTGTAAGTGCGAAAAATGGTCATAGGTCACTTTTTTCAGAGCTGTTGTAACTTTGAATGGTCATTAAAAATGTTATAAGTTGAGGACTACTTGTACTATGATTTACCTTTTGGTAAGTATGTGTATGACCAAGTTCCAGTTGTATTGTAGGAGAGCAACATGGGCGACACACAAATTAAATAAATATTGTTACCTAGGCTAAAATCCCACTGGATTCCCTGTGGTATTTATATAGTCATAGGATCGTATCACAAACAGGATGAATTTGCAGATGTTTATTAATGTGCATAAGGTTCTTTTCCCTTTCTCATAGAAAATTGTGGTGCCTGCTGTAACCCAAAGTCCTATCATCTAAAATTTAATATGCTTGTTTTCTTTATAACAGTAATTTCCATTCATGTGTAAATGCACACTGATTGAGACAATGAAAGCCAACGTAATTAATCAAGCTAGCAATCAGGCAATAGCAGTGTTACTCAGGAAGTGACTCACCTAAATCTTACACTGAGGCCAGGAAAACTGCTCTGTACAGAAATAATAAAGATGCTTAGTGCTCTCTCTCTCTCTCTCTCTCTCTCTCTCTCTCTCTCTCTCTCTCTCTCTCTCTCTCTCTCTCTCTCTCTCTCTCTCTCTCTCTCTCTCCCTCTTTCTCCCTCCCTCCCTCCCTCCCTCCCTCCCTCCCTCAATATGAAAAAGCTTCTTTTATTTTTGTTAGAAAAATTCCCATTATGGAAGGAAGTGTTAAGCTTACATTTGAAAAAAAAATTTCTAAGAAATATTAGGGCTACTTTCAATAGTTTCAAGAGTCTAAACACAGGCCAGGAAGGAAGATTATTAAGACTGAAAGCATTTAGACAGACTGTTGTTCTAATCGTCATAAATGATAATTTGGCAATTTTGCCGGGCAAATAATGAATGTGAAGATAAGTTCATTTGAAAACAAGAAAAACAATGCACCCTGACACGATGGCCCTGGGAAATGCAAGGAGAAGCAAAGACGTTTTATCATGTGCCTTGGCCAGGATGTTAAAAAAAAGCGCCTCTCATTTCTCCTAATTGTTGATCAGTACAAACGTTCAGCTAACTGCAAACCAGGGGAAATGATGCTCTCTCTCTCTCTCTCTCTCTCTCTCTCTCTCTCTCTCTCTCTCTCTCTCTCTCTCTCTCTCTCTCTCTGGATAGCCACATTTTCTCTTAACTAGAATCATTGGCTGTGGAAAACTGTTCTTCTGGGAAAGATGCTACGCTGCCAGAAATGATGATTCAACTGCGCATTACAAGAATTCCTGGAAGAAGCATTTCCTTCTTGGAATGGCATCCAACACTTTGCCAGTCGGTAGGCACACCTTCAAGCAGGCAAAGAAGCCTTTTGATTGCTTTGTGCAACCGTCTTTTCCATGAGGGTTTCTATCCCCATCAGAAAGCAAAGGCCAAGGAGGAGGAGGAAGAGGGGAGAAAGAGTCATAGACCTCCCAGAAAGCAGCATCTTAATGTTTTTCATGATCAATGATATGTTTTTAATACTTATACATAAGCCCTACACATCCAGAGAATATCTTACGCAATTCCATCTATTGCTCTATTAAATAAACAGCAAATCTTGGAGGAAATCAAATTCCATCTATTTTCTGGAAGTCAGGCTGAAATTGCAGGATGAGTGGATGCCTTCCACGGCTGCTTCCTCTGTGGCTGTATCCCAAGCCATAGGAATTAGTCAAACAGTCCATATTTCTCAATGGTTGTGATCCCCTGCTTCAGCCATTTCCCCTCATAATGGCAGCCACAGAGGTGACTCTCTGCAAATAAGGCCTCGCAGCCGCTGGACATTCATCATGTCTCTCCAGAGCACCATTAGACTATCCTAATGGGCACTCCCATCTTCATTATGATATTAATTCCCTAAATTTCCAAAGTGATTTCATTTGTAAAAATGACAATGGCTGGCTGCTCTGGAGACAAACTGTTTTCATCACACTCCTGCTTGCTTACAGAGGTTTTCCTTGTTTCAGCTGTGGGGGGGGCAGGAGGGGGGGAAGAGATGAGGGCGGAGGAGAAAGATGTGATAGCATCAGATCTCTTGTGGTATGCACAACTGCCTAAAAGCGATGCCACTTGTCAACATGGCACACCCGCCTGAAAATTTCTTTACAGTGCAACTAGTGACTGGAAGACAGTATTTGCGGGGGGGGGGGGGGCAGGTGTGAGGCAGAAAGAAAATGGGAAGTCTGTATTAATGTGGAAGTGCAGGAGAAAAATCAAGGACAGGCTATATCAAAGCTAAAGCTGGAGTCTATTAATTTAGTCTGCACCACTATGTTTACGTCTAGAACTCTTGTGGCCCCATGACATACCAGGAGCCACACTTAAAAAAGAAGCAGGGAGTGCTTGACAGGGCAAAAATAAATAAATGTGATTCAAATTAAACATGATTACTTTCCATGTTAGATAATAATTTTCCCCAATGGAAAAATTCGGGGGCAATTATTGGAGTCCTTGAAGAGTTCCTGAGATCTTGATTTTTCTGGCGACCTCTAAAAAAGAAACACTTTTTGTGTTCTTGATGAGAAGCTCTACAGCTTGACTTGTACAAAGCCAGCAAATATGCAAGGCTTCTGCTAGGGCAGGGGTAGGCAACCTTGGCTCTTTTATGACTCGTGGACTTCAACTCCCAGAATTCCTGAGCCAGCCATAAAAGAGCCATAAAAGGGGGGTGGAGTATACTAGGATGATGAAAGCATCAAGCATTCACAGAAGCTTTGTTTTAGTTGCCATGCTGTTTTGCTCAGAGTCATATCTGGAGATGGTTTGAAATGGTGAGGTTGGATTGGGCCTCTTTGTTTCAACTCTGCCCTTAATCTGAGTGCATATTGCATGTTGATCCCAAACACATATTGATGTTCAGTATCAAATGAAAGCAAAGTTACCCGCCCAAGAAATCTAGCTTTTTATCTGTCTATGTTGATCTGAATTCTATTTTACCTTGCAGTCATATGCTGGGTGAACAACCTGTAGCCTGGGCATTAGATGTGGTTTCTCAACTCTTGCCTTTGGCTTCCAGAGCACTGCTAGGTTACATCACCAGAAAGTGGCAGCCATCTTTTGACAGCCCATTTTTTTTTATATGCCTAAGATAAAACAAGGGATAAGAACACAAAATTCTGGGGGGGGGGAGAAAAAAACACACATAAAACTTTCCACTTTGTTCACCTTGATCAGGGGTCTTCAGACTTGGCCCTTTTATGACTTGTGGACTTCAACTCCCAGAATTCCTCAGCCAGCGTGTCTGGCTGAGGAATTCTGGGAGTTGAAGTCCACAAGTCATAAAAGGGCCACGTTTGAAGACCCCAGACTTTGATGGTATTACATTACAGTCTATGATCCTGGAAGCCAAAGGTATTTCTAAAAAAAAAAAAAGTAAAAATTCAGCCCCTGTATTAGCAAAAGGGAAGGGTGAAGGCTACCTCTACCTAAAATAAAAGGCCTTGCCTTTTTAAAATCTGTTTTTCCACCCAAATGTGATGGGAAATCGGGGCCCACATCTTACGTATTGGGGCTGAAGGCACCCTTCTGGCTGTGCATGTGTACAAGTAACCCTGGACTTACAACCACCAATGAAACCACAATTTCATTCGTAAGTTGTAATGGTTGTAAGTTGAGTCATCGTGTGATAGGACACAATTTTTTGAACAATTTTACAGTGGTCATTAAGTGAGCTGTGTGGTGAAATACATGGACATTAAGCAAATTCAGCTTCCACAATGAAATTTTTGTCAGAAACAAGCAAAAAGGCCACAAATTGCAGTCAGGTGACATCTGAGGGACCGCAACCGTTTGGTAGTAAATGTGAGCTGGTTGCCAAGTGCCTAGAATTGCAAACGTGACCACAAGGGGTGGTGTGACAGTTGTTAAGTGTAAGGACATGTCATAAAGCACTTTTTTTCTGAGGCCCTTGTAACTTTTTTCTGAGGCCCTCGTTAAACAAACAGTCGAAAGTTGAGGACTATCTGTATTCATTTCTGCTTTGGAGAAAATATCAAAGGATTTGGCAACCCGAAGGTTTTATTCTTACTTGCCTTTTTTAATGGATAATGTTTTCCCCTTCTCCTTCACAAGCTGTGAATCTAGATTTAGAAATAAAAAAAGTCATAAGCCAATCAGACTTTTGTAACAGCTTCTATTATGCTTGGACAATATGGAATGCATAGGTTAAAACATTTACGTGCACACCCACCTGATTAGAAGTGAATATACTTACTTTTTCAACACTTCCACAACAATGAATGGAGAAGAACCATCTCAGAAGTGCCTAAGCCCACAATATGATAGAATTCTATCCATGAATACACTCACCTACAGTGTAATTCTAGTTGCCGACTAACAGCAGAATCTGGAGCTTCCTTATCTTGTCCCACGCCTGTTAAATGCTTTAAAAAAACCCAAAAGACGTTACAGCTTCATCCTAATGAATCTCTCCACTGTGGCGATTCTCCTTTCTGATGCATTAGGGCCAGCCAGCTGCCCTTTCTTAAGCACTTCCAATGTTCCACATTAATCATACAGAGAACTGGAGTCACTGGTGCTGTCTGCATAAACTGCCCAAGCTATTAATGCGGAAGGAAAATTAGCCTACCTCTGATTATTTTTAGGCTATAGTTAATTTTTGTCATCTCCGTACTTAAGAGAGTCTGGAGAGATGACCCTCCTGGACAGCACTGCAGTAACAGGGTGCGGTGAACGGAAGGCTTTAAATAGTCAAGATTCTTCCTATAGAAGGGAAAGCTAGAGGTTTTTGCTGGCTGGCATTAACAGTTGGACTTAGGTGAAATAAGAATAAGTAGTTGGAATATCTTCCTTATGAAAGCATTCCAGTGGGATCATGTGATCTGATGCTAGGGGCATCATGAGATAGAGTCAGAGGTTCAGAGGTAGAGGTAGAGATAGAGATGATAGAGGTAGAGATAGAGAGGTAGATAGATAAATAGATGGATTAAATATATATATATATATATATATATATATATATATATATATATGTTAAATTTGGATTGCTAACAAAGCTCTCATCAGACAGCTACACCCTTCTGAGATTCGAACCTGGGCTGCTTGCACATTAGGCAGCTGTGTTGACCTCTAATCCACAGGCTCTTTCTCACTTTGTCAGCTGTGTTAGGGAGGGAAGAGACCAGGGGAGGAGATATGTCTTAAGTGTTTT
>NW_015386890.1:581732-591732 GCF_001527695.2 Protobothrops mucrosquamatus
ACAGAGAGAGAGAGAGAGAGAGAGAGAGAGAGAGAGAGAGAGAGAGAGAGAGAGAGAGAGAGAGAAATGATAGAAATGATGGAGAGGGGGAAGATAGAGATGAAGATGGAAATGATAGAGATGCGAGACAGAGAGAGAGAGAGAGTTGATAGAGATGATGGTGATGATAGCGATAGAGATGATTTATCTCACACAAGTGACTCTGGACAACTTACAAAGATTGGGATATAATAAACCCACAGAAGTAGCACTCAAGGATAAACAATAACCCCACTTACCAAAAAACAAAACAAAACAAAACCTACATTCTTGCACTCCACTTTGGAAAACCAGAGTTGAAAAGCAAACTACAAATATGGTAAAGTCAAATAAACAGCTAAGCAAACCTGTCTAAAAATGAATAACAAAAGGGTGAAAACAGTTTTAGCAGAGGTGCTAAAGAAGGTCAAACATCTCATGCTTTGAGGAATATTTTCCAGTGGGAAAAAAATGGAGCAAATGAATGAAAAGGGTGGCGCAGTGGTTAGAATGCAGCACTGCAGGCTACTTCTGCTTACTGTCGGCTGCCAACAGTTTGGCAGTTCGAGTCTCACCCTCTCAAGGTTGGCTCAGCCTTCCATCCTTCCGAGGTCGGTAAAATGAGGACCCAGATTGTTGGGGGGCAATATGCTGACTCTGTAAAACTACTTAGAGAGGGCTGTAAAGCACTGTGAAGCGGTATATAAGTCTAAGTGCTATGGCTATTGCTATCTTTCAAAGAACCCTGAGAAGTTACCAATCTCGTGCCTCATGACTGGTGATTCATATCTATTTTTGGTGGTTGCCTGAATGCTATTTTCATTCCAGATCACTCTTTCCCTTTTTATTGTAATGCATAATTCCGGCCATTCCAGCTAGAGTAGTACTCCCAGAGTTGGCTACAGGGCACCATAAAAAGAAAAATCCAATATTGAATGAATGAGAAGAAACCTCTACTTCACTGTGGTGGGTGTCAGGGAAACAGATATTCTACAATCATTTTCATTTCATTCCTATTCACAACATTCACAGAGTGACACATTTATAAGGGTAAAAATTCACAGGAAATTTGTCTTTTGACTCGAGTCAGCAATAATAGTATCCATGACCAATTTGTAGGTGGATGAGAAGGCTTCCCACTTGCAAACTCTTCCTGTTTAAAGTCTTCACAATACTCTCTTGCAGAAATCAGGACTCAGTGTAGATTGGTTGTCTAGACATCCTTCTATAAGCTAGTTAATGCTTTCCTGCTGGCCAGTTTTGACTCACTTCTTGTTCCATGTTCCACATACCTAAACATATTCACCATCCCCGACTTCAAAACCAAAACCAAAACCAAAAAAAAATAACATCCCCCAGAAACTCCCACCTCAAAAACTTTTATGGCATTCTTCTTAGTCTTCATGCTTGCTATGACATTCCTCCACACTCCTTCTCTCTACATTCTACACAATTGCTGATATTGGCATATCAGGAATATTCCCTTTGGGGCTCTTTGAAACCAGCATGCCATGCTATAGTAGGAGGCAGAAAATGGAGGGCAGGCAAACCGGATTCTCCATCAATGAAACCACAGACCAACTCTCCTACTGTCAGGAAGCACAATTAAGCTATCTGGAGAATATATTTCTTGTCATCATTACTACAGTTCTGCTAATACCAATAACTAAATTACTGATAAATACAGATATTTACAAGGTACTAGCTGCATCGGCATATGATAAATGGAGGGGGGAACAAGCTCCTTCTGGTCCCTTGCCAAATCAAATAATTATAATCAGATGCACACGTGTATTAAGAATCAATGTTGAAGTTGTGGTAACTGTTGGGCTTGCTAGATTTTAAATTAAAGATTCCTCCTTGGATTTCAATGCATCCATCAATTTATAGAATGGCTTCGGGCAAAGGATCATATCTTGACTTTAATTTACCACCCCTATAAAAGTGGAATTATTTGCTAGAAGTAAAATGAACAGATTCGTATCCCAAGGAATGAGTAAAATATCCATATTTCTCTGGGTGGTTGTAAAATTTTAAACGGGTGGAACAAACCAGAAAAGATGGTTGCATAAGTGTCTGTCCAATGCTCAATTCATTATCCTAGTTAGGAGAGAACTATAGTTGAGTGGTTTGAGTCAATAACTATTCATAATCTGTACATTAGTTCTGCTGAAGAAATCATTTTAAAACAAGGCCAAGTATAAATGTACTTGCAAACAGGGAAGGAAAACACAACTAGGGTTATGTCCATTTGTTCAGTGACTGTTCACATATGCTGGCGCTGAACGAGGGGACTTATGACAGGTCTTCAGAATTCTAGCCATTGCAGCATCCGTGGTTGGTGCCTGGTTTGTGATTACAACATCATAAAAGCTGCAGCCACATGATCTGATTTTAGATTTTCTCTGCCCACAAATAAAATCAATGTGGAAACCAGCAGGGAGTCGGAGATCATAGTTGCGTGAGGTCTTCACTTAACAACCAATACAATCCTTATGCAATTATGGCAACCTGGACTACCAGAACTGCTATCACTAAGTGACATAGTCATGTGATGTCATACTTTATGACTAAGTTGCTTAGCACTGGCAATTCTGATCCCAACTGCTATTGTAAGTTGAGGATGATCACATCCTTAATGCAAGGAGTGTTGTGTAAGAGCAGGATCAAGAGCAGCTCAGTACATTGGTCAAAGAACTGCCAGTGGTCCTCAAATTAACTGACAAGCCTTCTTCTGATTTACGTATCCCATAAAATTGAAATATAGGTTTTACATTTATCTATAGTATAGATGAACCCCAATTTTGAATGCCGTACCAATTCATGTGTTAGATTATTGTCTAAGGGTGGTTTCCAGTCTGAGCTGAAAACTCTGTCAGGTTTGGTTTCTAGGTAAATAGTTTATTCCAAAACTCAAAGCATGTTGGTTAGCTATTCTTCCACTGAAGTGCTCTGTTTTTCCAGTAAGAACCGTCGAGTGTCTGCATCGGTTATTAGATACGGTATAGAATTAATTCAGTATCCTTTGAGAGGCTGTAGGGTTTAGTGAAGTTTAACAGTAATATTGTAAGTTAAAATGGGAGTTTCGGTATCTGTAAAAACCCTATAGCAGTTTATTGCATCAAATAATCCATTTTCTTCTTAACATGCCATTTAGATAGATGTTATTTCTGAGAGAGATCAAGCTGGGAGGTAGCAACAATGGACTTGCCTGAATCAAAGTTTTGGAAATGCTGTCTTCTGTTTTCAAGCCTTGGCAGAGGTACATGCTGTTTTTTAATGCTTTTGTTGATCTGACTTGTCTTTTACTTGCTTTAAAATTCCCAAGTTGGTTCCCCGCCCCCAATCTATTTTGTATGTTGGATTATCATTCCAGAGGAGGAGGATACACTATTATTTTTAATGCTTTCTGCATTAAAATACGCTAAATACTGTACACTAAAAATAATAGTGTATTTCTTTTTTTAAAAAAAAAACCCAGAATGCACTAAAAATAATAGTGTATCTCCTCCTCTGGAATGATAATTCAACATACAAACCAGACCGGGGGGGGGGGGGGAACCAACTTGGGAATTTTAAAGCAAGTAAAATTCATTCTCGATAAAGACACATTGAAAAGGCTAGAGAAGTGGTTGGAAGAGAAATTTGCTGTATTCTGAGACCTTGGCCACTTAGGCAAAGTCTATGACAGTGGTTCTCAACCTGTGGGTCAGGACCCCATTTGGGGTCGATCAACCATTTCATGGGGGTCGCCAAGCAAGGCTGTCCACCATTTTTTTTGTCCGCCATTTTTTCCCCCTTTTCTGGCGGGTGCCTTACCTCCCTTGGGCTGGGCCAGCTGGTGGTCGGTCTGCTCCGTCTCTTCTGCTTGCCAGCTACGCCTCGGACGGCGCAGGGGGCGGAACCACGCATGCGCAGCGCTCCCGGGCAGGGAAAGTCCTCGACTTATGACCGGTTGGGTAGTCATGACCAGTTTAGTCCTCGACTTACGACCGGTTTAGTCCTCAACTTACGACCGGTTTAGTCCTCGACTTACGACCTGTTGGGGTCGCGGCATTAAAAAGGTTGAGAACCACTGGTCTATGACTTCCTAGGCTTCGTCCCAACTCCTTCATAATGAGAGCTGAAAAAATAAATTGTTGGAGCTGCTCCATGGGAAATGTTGAGGGTAAGAACAAAAGGTTGAAGCTGAGATAGGAAGCCCATTTCTGGATTTAAGGCAAGGGCATAATTTCATGATGTCACTGATGAAAATGATGACTTCTGGGAACTCCAGAGAAGAATCCATGCTGCACAGCCTTCCTTGTCACCGACTCACTCTATCTTCCTTAGCTTCATGCTGGGTAATAAAACAATATGACATTTTTGACTATCAAGAATTCCTCTTGAGATAAGCCAGACCGCCCTGTTAACCATTCCTAACATTCAGCTTTTAATGCCTCCGTGTTTCTCTTCCTTCTTTGCTCCTCATATTTTGTCTACCTCGTGTTTAATTCCTTTATTTTTATGAACGTTGGGAAAATTAGGAGAACAAATTAGCTAATGGTACTCAACTGGGAGAAGTTGAGAAGGGATTGTCTTATTATCTGTTTTGTCTAATGTCTCTTTACCCCTTTCCCTTCCGCCAGCATGTGCCCCAAATGCAAGCATGGTTTTTGTGGGAGGTTTTTCATATTGTTCAGGTGATAATTGCAGCTTTCACTTGGTATTCTGAATGTGACAAGCTGCTATCATCTGTTATCGCAACAATCAATCTTCTTGGAGTTTTGCCTTCTATCACCTCCAGAGAGCCACGCTGGGAAGTGATAAACTTCCCACCAGGTTGGCTATCAGGCAAAATGGAATGGTTAACACTTAAAAGGTACGTGAGAAGTTTTTCTCCAAATCTGGCTGCAAGTTTCATATTCTACCTAGGTGAATTAGCAAGAGGAAATGAATTTTCCAGGAGGTCAATTTTGGCTTGTGAGGAAATGTTACCAAACTTGGGGAAAGTCACACCTCACACGGCATCTGCCTTGACTCACTGTATAAATGGAGCATTGTATCTTCCCTTCAGTGTGACTGTGGGTCTCACGTCAAACTGTAGATCACATTGTGATCGGCTGTAAACTGAGGGCATATACCGGTCCAGTATCTGATTTTTTAAAAAAATATAAATGATGCTGCGCTTCAATGGTTAGATGGCCTAGACATTGGTATTTGAACACAGATCTTATTAACATTTATATTTTATTATGTTTTACTAATCAAAGTGAAATATTAATATATATTGCTAGTCCATGTATGTTATGCCATATGACAAACAAACAAACAAATAAATAAGGAAAAGTTCTGGTTGCTAAAATCATGAAATAAAAGGTATGTGGATAATTATTTTCTCAGCTACTGCCATGGCTAGTAAAGCTACATTCTGAGGCCCATGGCATCAAAAAGGGCAAGATGGCAGTTGTGATATCACAATCAAAGCTCTGCCCTTTTGTACATACGTTTCACTTAGATGCATGTACAAAAGAGGTGGGGTTTCAACATCCCGGTTCTTTTGAATCCCCACCCTGCAGATGCACTAGTTTACTATTGGCAGGGCATGATGATTACATCTGAGATGCTTTAGAAAGATTCAAGCATTTTCTTCAACTGGAACTCCAAGATGGCCACTGCTAAGAATTCTGGGAGTTGATGTCAGAAAAATGCCCATATTAGGGAAGATTGCTTTAACCACTACATCTCAGTGTGGATTCCCTAGTACCAGCACCACACCCTTCTCTCTGTCTCTCTGTCTAGCAAAACTCTTCAAACGTTGCCTCGGCTCAGGACTGAACAGATCAGCAGAATATATAGGAGTTTGATCTAGTGGTTAAGGCACCAGCCTAGAAAGGAAACCGTGAGTTCGAGTCCTACCTAAACTATGAAAGTCAACTGGGTGGTCTCACAGGGTTGTTGTTGGGGGGACTATCGGAGGAGGAAGGTGTGTTGGATATGTTTGCTACATAAATAAATAAATAAATAAATAAGAACTGCAATCAGCCTTAATGAAAAGGAACCATGCTCTTATTTTTAGTGTTTCACCAATCAAGAAATATATTTGGGTTTCCTGGTCTAAATTCTCATGCTAATATCGGGGCATATTTTCCACTTGTCAAAAAGTGCATGTTATAAAATTAGGATCATAGTAAATTTTTGAAGTAGCAGAGAAGCAACCAGTAATTAATATACACCCCCCTACACACACTCTCTGTGTATGTATATGTGTATGTGTGTGTATGATAGTTGGTATTAACAACAATGCCAGGCCTTGGGTTTGTATGTCAGAGCCAGCTGAAATGGATGATTAAGGGGAAGGGGAATTTGCCTTGTAACCTGTTTCATTTGCTAAGAGATTGCAAGCCAGAACTTACATTACTGGCTTTCAAGGCACGGATGGATGTTCTTTTAGTAGCCAAAGTGAGGAAACCTCCAGAGCTCTGTGGTGTTTTTTCAGACATGGGGTTACCTTTTAACAAAACCTGCCCATCAGTATGTCTCACAGTAGTCTGAATGGAGCCTTCTCAGTCCCTTCTCTCCTTTTCCTTTCCTGAAGTCTATTATTTATACGATTAAAAACCCCTGAGGTTTAAAATGGCAGCTATATTGTCAAATACAATGTGCTTCTCACTCGGGGTGGACAAAAGCCTTTGAGCTGACTTAAGTTTGTATGGCATCCTTCCTGGGTGCCCCGGGTTCAAGCACGTGTCCTGGGAAGCAGCCCTTTCCTCCAGGGCCGTCCGACAGGCTTCCCGCAGGGCTCTCAGCTGGCATCACCGCTGACAGCCGCTCAGACACGTGTTCCTCTTTATCCAGGCTGGCTGGCTAATCTTCCTCCAGATGCCAGCGAAGATGGGAAGACATGCTTGGCAGCAAATTGCTCTTCCCCGTCCCTTTTGTTTTTATTTCTCTGTGCACTGACTAGCAGGGGGTGAATTTTTAAAAAGGAGTTTGAGGCAAGGAGGCTTCCTTAGCAGGTTCATGAGTGAATGGCACCACCTGCCTTTGTCACCAACTAGCTTTCAGCATCATTTCCAGCGGCACAAGTTGAAGTGGAGGTAAAAAGAATACCCTGGGAAGTCAGGCTCAGTTCAGGTGACCACACTGACACCGTCCCATGTGGTTTTTGCAGCAACACTACAGAAGTAGTTTTCAACTTTCTAAACTAGCCTGAGATTTTCTCTGTCCAAATATGGAAAACTGACTTACTGAAAGGTGTTTCCCCCCAAAAAAATCTGCTCAAGTTTGCCAGTTGCTGCAAGCCCCAGTTAATTTATTGTCTTAAGGATTTGTGCACAGAAAGATTGATATCATCTATCCTGATAGCACAACTATTCTTGGTAGAGCCTGCATTTTTGAAGAGTGCATGCACGCAAGCCCTTCCGTATGTTCAAGGTAAAGAAAGCGGTTCATAAATATCCACCCAAAGCTAGAGCAGAGAATTGTTCAGCCAATCCAGTTTTGTTCTATATATTTTCTTAAAATAGATTACTCCATGATCCAATACAGGAAAAAAATATCAGCAAATTATGATTTATTGTATCTTTATTGTGCTCTGATCATCGTTTCTAACTAGGCCGCATGCTGACTGTTAGGTGTTCATTCTGTAGGAATCTATAGATGATACATGAAAAATCTGAGTTGTCATTACCATTATATTCAAGAACCAGCATAAAACATGGTTATTGTTTATATTGGAGTATTTCTGGACTATAGATGGAATGTGCACATCTAGCCAGAGAGGGAAGTAAAAAAACTCAAGACGGTGGTCACAATCCACCACACATATAAAAAGGGTGGGGCTTCAGTCCCATGACTGTAGCCAACATTTTGACATTTTTGTCCCTTTTCCTGCAGACCCTTCTGACTTACACATCTTACAATGGAAGAAGCTCTCCCATTTATTTATGGGAGATCAGGGGGTTGGACTAGATGACCTCCAAGGTCCCTTCCAACTTTATTATTATTATTATTATTATTATTATTATTATTATTATTATTATTATTATTATTATTATTATTATTATTATTATTATTATTATTATTNTCCATCCATCCATCCATCCATCCATCCATCCATCCATCCATCCATCCATCCATCCATCCATCCATCCATCCATCTATCTATCTATCTATCTATCTATCTATCTATCTATCTATCTATCTATCTATCTATCTATCTATCTATCTATCTATCTATCTATCTATCTATCTATCTATCTATCTATCTATCTATCTATCTATAGTTCTCCAGCCTTTATTATTTGTATAAGTAGCTTGAGGTGGCAAATATATCTAATTTTCCTTCCTCCCCCTATTTTCCTCAGCAACCCTCTGAGATGGGTTAGACCAGGGGTAGGCAACCTTGGCTCTTTTATGACTTGTGGACTTTAACTCCCAGAATTCCTGAGCCAGCATAGCTGGCTCAGGAATTTTGGAAGTTGAAGACCATGAGTCATAAAAGAGCCAAGGTTGCCTACCCCTGGGTTAGACTGAGACAGAAGGGTTGGCCTGATGTCATCTAGTTAGCTTTCATGCCTAAGGTGGGACTACAACTCACAGTCTCCTAGTTTCCAGTCTGGTGTCTTAACTATTAGACCAAATGACTCTCTTTCTTGAACCTTTTCTGCATTGAAGAAAGGCTGCAGAAGGAGGGGCTTTGGTCCATATGAAGGGGATTGACAAGACGGAGTTAAAAAGAAACTCTTCTCTTCCCTTCTTTATCTTTCTCTATCTTTGCCTAATGGTACATGAGAATTTGCTCTCTCCTAATGTTACATTAACTTACCCCATTTGGGAAACAGCAAAAAGGAATTTGTCTCTGAAGCTTGGAGAGCTACAGAGAAGCTTATATTCCAATGCAGGCAATTTGATTCTGCTAAACGAGACATCTTGCTACCAATATATTATCTTCAACTTTGCCATGTTTGATCATTGTTCTCTCCTTAATGGAACTTGATAATGGAGAGAAGGATAAACAGATACTCCAATTTTCTTGTAAGGCAGAGCTGTTATCAAATAGCTGTTATCAAAGATTTTTTAGTGTGTTAAGATTAGCTTTCTTTCACAATGTGTGCAGAGAGAATTAAAAATTAAAACGAATCCCATTGAATACTGTTCTGTTGGGTTTTTTTTAGGGGGTGAACAGCACTGGAGCGGGGGTGGGTGAGTGAGCAGAATTGGTGGTTGAGAATTCTGACATTGGGTCCCTGGACAGAAATTAGAAGCGGCAAAAGAAAGAGCTCAGATGTCAACATTTGAGGAAGATGAAATATTTCATTTAACACAAACTATGAAATTACATTGATTGAGTGGCAGGGGATGTACATCATGCTAAAGAAGAAGAGAAGTCACTCTCGACATTATGGTGCAGAACCTGAGGCCGTTGGGCATTTTGTAGGTCCCATGGCCTCTTCTAAAGTTGCCACCAGATTGTCAGTGTCAGTATGACAGAGGGCAGAAAATGCTATTTGTTAGAGGAGTAATTGTGAGAATGGGTTTCAAAACAATGCAGGTGACATTTTTATTGTTATGCCCTTTAAAATATTTTGAAGGTCTCTCCTTAAAATGATTCCTAGGTGGCAGTTCATTTAATGTTAATTACAGTGCAATGTACATCCAGGTTCAACCTTTTCTCCTGGTTTTTGTCTACTTTTGGTAGTGTGATGCCCGGAATGCCATTGGCAGGCTATGGTGGCCTTGGCCCAAGATGAACATTGGAAACTGCCTTTGAGCAAGGCTGGCTACTGCCCAACAGACTTGTACTGTCAAATCTAACTGGCGGTAGCTCACAAAGATCTCAGATTTATATCCTCCCATCAAATGTTATTGAACCCTTTTCAAATTAGCAATGCCAGGGCGGCACTGGGGGACCATCTGCTTGAAAAGCAGCTGCTCTACATAGAGCCTATGGCCCAACCTGCAGGCACAATCCACTGGAGGTGTGCTAGATAATAGAAGC
>NW_015386890.1:598144-604302 GCF_001527695.2 Protobothrops mucrosquamatus
TCCGGAAGACCAACCTTAGGAGAGAATGGTCTGACCATGACAAGGGCTCAACCACTATCTCCCCTATTGTCAGATCACTCTGCCACTGGCCAGAGACAAAAACTAGATCCAGTGTGTGTCCGCCCGTGTGAGTGGGGGTCTGAATTAACTGGGACAAGTCCAAGGCCGTCATGGAAGCCAAGAACTCCTGAGCTGCCGCTGACGTCTCGCCCGCTGATGGGAGGTTGAAATCCCCCAAGACCATAAGTCTGGGGGTTCCCACCGCCACCCCGGCTATCACGTCAGCCAGCTCAGGCAGGCTGGCTGCAGTTGTCCACCACTAAGTCTTTCTGTAATAACCATTTACTTAGTCTCCATCTAAAGGTTGTAGATTTTCTCCTAAGAATCAAATTGATAGGTTTGTGGTCAAAAAAAGTCTTAGGCAAAACCTCCCGTTTAGAGATTTTATTTGCAAACTTCTTAGAAATCTGTCATTTATATATTGTCATATATATATAATTCTCTCTCTCTCTCTCTCTCTCTCTCTCTCTCTCTCTCTCTCTCTCTCTCTCTCTCTCTCTCTCTCTCTCTATCTATCTATCTATCTATCTATCTATCTATCTATCTATCTCTATCTCTGTGTATCATTATGCATACACATGATGTCAAACTTGAAAATGCAAAGCAGAGTCTAATCTTATATTTTCTATACTGGACTGGTCCTGTAGATTTTATCAATGACTATTTTTGGTGGTTCTTTAAAATTATTTTAAGGCAGCTCAAACTACAAGGTAGAAATGTTTACAATGCTAAAAAAAATTAAAAATATATTGTATGTATTTGTGTGTGTGTATAAACTATGAAATATGAACATTGCTGAGTTAAATAGGACCTACACTACGGTAAATATGCATAGTACCATAGGCTGACTTACTTAATACTCTTTAGTAATAACAGGATACACTAAAGTCTAACTAAAAGAATCAGATTGTTTCCTATTTTTTCCCACAAATTCTCAGATCACCAGCAGGTTGCCATAAAGATAGCTGTTGGTTCTATTTCTGTGCATGGAAATATAAAAAAAAATATCTAGGTCCAAAATATTCATCTTCAAAAAAGAAAGAAAGAAATATAGTTATATAAATCAAATCATAATGTTAAAAGTTTACAATCTTATGGGGCTACATTACTAACATTATTAGCTGTCCAGAACCACCTGCAGTTTTTGGGTTGGACATGCCTGATCTAACATTTTATATAGATAAATTTCCAATGACCTATTTAGGACATAAAACAAGGCCAAAGTGTAACATTATTTATTTAAGGCAATTTCACTTCCCATATTGCATATTGAATGGGAGATTGGAAGTGTCCAATACCATTTTAAACCAAATATAGTTGGTTGACTTATCCAGAGTAATTATAACTATACTTTATTCAAACCACCTTATAATCATAAATGTTACTAGGGGATTGGCATGTTTAGATATGCTACAGTCATCGTGCAGAGTATTTCCCATTTGGAACATAATGGATGGGATTATATTAAGCTGTCTTAATCATGATTAGTTGAATAAGTCACAATGGGCAGACTCATTCATAATATAAGCTATAAACAATGCTTTATAACCTACCAGAGTACAGTATACACACAATCTACTAGGCAAAACCCAAACAAACCACATTATGACAGTGCAGTGTCTGAGCCTTATTATCAACCAACCATGTTCCCTGGAAATGAAATTAAATGCTTGCAACCCCAGTCAGCCTGCATCAGGGGAAGAAAAGAAGGGTGCTCATGACTTGAAATTTCTTTCACTTAACAATTGTTTGCTATTATATCTGAGTAAAACCAGGAATAGTTATAAATGCAGTAGCATGCAAGGAGTTCTTTTGGCACTGGGTTTCCTGACAGATTAATGTTATTACATTTCTACCAGATAGCAGGCTTGTGAAAGAAATATACACAGTGGCAGATCTGAGCCTGAAATGTGACTTTCCTCTAGGAGATTTGGTTCAGACTCATCGTTTCGAGAAATAAACTAGATATGACATTATTAATGTCTTTGTCCTCGAATGACTTTGTCTTTTTGAGCTGGGGAAGGGGGTGAGAATTCAAGCTGGCTTACAATTGTTCTTTGGAAGGAAAATGAATCCCATCTTTGCTCCCATTAAAGTCTGAATGAGCCCCAACCTCGGCATAACTCCTATTTGTTTGAAAACATAACAGTGACAGCTTTCTCAGAAAGTAAACATGTGAAAACTGTACTCTGGGAGTAGTCAACTTGCAGTCATCCAAATGTTGATTTATAACTCCTAACATCCCCATCAGCCCAGCCAATGGTGAGGGATGCTGTAATCCACCAATATCTGTAGTCGGCCACAGTGCCTTTCACCAAAGGCAGGGACAATATGGATATGCAGCTGATGAAGCAACCTAAAAAGGCTGTGAGAGCACATTAGGGATGGGGAACTTGTGGCACTCCAGATACTTTTGAACTACAACATCTACCATCCCTCCCCACTGGCCAGGCTGATTGAGAATGTAAAAGTAATAGTTGAGTCACCTATGGAGGGGAATAGACTCCCCATTCTTGCAAGAGAAATGACTATGTATAGAACATGAGATGAGTTACTTGATTTTTTTTATCGAAATGGGATAATGGACAACAGAAACTAGCTGCATCATGGGAAGATTTATTTCAGAGTGATAATAGAACACACTTCTAATTAATGACTTTTTTTATCTCATGGGTGATATGTTTCCCTTTGATCCCATACATTGTCTTTGAATAAGCATTGATTCAAGACAAATTTCCCAAAATTTGCCACCCTTAGGGAAACCACCCAAATTTTTTCTGCCTTGCTTGCTTCAGAAATGGATGAAACCAATGATCTAATGAGTTTATCCTTCCTTGGTAGGCCTTTGTTTAATTGGTTGAGAGATACCTGTTGATTTGCATTTTAGGTGCTCAGCTATTGGCTAAGTTAAACCAAGGAAGTGTAAGCAATAATTGGATGAAGATAGAGATATTCTCTGTAATTTGCAGATTTGCGAACACATAGATAACAATATGTTGAAAACCTCTGAAGACAATCAAGACAATTTTGAAAAATCCCTGATTAGTTTTTAAGTTTAATATACAAATGGCTGGCAATGTGGGAGCTTTCCATGTAAGAGATGGAATGGTTCTCTTAGTTCCATCTTGTGTATATTTACTGTGAAAGAACTCCACCTCTGTTCAGTGGGCTTTACACCAAGGTAAGTGAAAACTAGTTCACTGCATAGGTCATGTTTTAATTTGGTAAAAGGTTTCAAGCAGGAACATCGCCTCATGGATTCAGCTGACTTTCATTCTTGAGCCTTAATAACCGAGGTTGGATAAAATAACCAAGGTTGAGTGAAAACGTACTGTGCATATCTAAGACCAAAATATGTTGCAGAGGAAATAGACATCATGCTTCTGAAATTGCCGATCCCAGCAGCTGTATCAGCTTGTGAAATGATAACAAGAAATAACTTAACATGAGTGGAGAAATAGCAGCCAGATAAGTGTTTTGTATTGCATTTTCCCTAGTAGAAAGATATATTCAGGCTGACTTAGAAGATAAACATCCAAAAGGGAGCTGAGAACGAGTTCACCTGTAGTGCTTTTACATTCTCAGCTATTATGGCAGGAATCTGCAACACCCGCAACCCTGGGAACTCACTGGGTTTACTTTTAAGTTGGCTCATCTTGGATTGCACAATGAGCAGCCAAATTAATAGCAGTTCCTCCAGCTAGTCTTGGAACAGTATGACAGTAATTTTATAGAGTTGAAAGCTTGTTGGAGGGTAGGCGTTTATACCTCTTAAAGTAGGCGCATGCAATGATTTCAGGACTTAGAGATAAAATGGAACAGCGCTGTCAGAAGTAGGCATAGTCAGGGCAAAAATTAATTTGACTTAAAATAATAATTAACAAAAGCTAATATGATCACTCATTGTGTAGTTGATGAATTCCCCTCTAAGGTCATACCACAAATTACCATTTGGTGGCAACTCTTGGTGAGATTCTTATGGTGAGATCAAAGAGTACTACAGATAGTACAGTCCAAGATAAACAATATCTATCACCAGTTAAATTCTCTACACTGAACATTTTGAAATGAAGCTTTCAGTGAGAATGTCAAAGTTATTCATTTCTTGTTCTAGAATCACTTTTTAGCAAGGAAATAGCCTGAATCCATCCACATATAAAGTTCTGAGTCTCTTTATTATTTCTGGATTTTCCTCCACCCTCTCATCTCATTACTCCAGAGAAGATGATGCCTTCTGAATCAGCCATGCTTGTTTTACTATAAAAGGAAGTAGACTGTTCTGTCTTTGTCTCAGTCTAGGCGAGTACAGGAAAGCCAACAGCCAAACTTGACGCCATTCAAAGATCAGGTACTGGCCAAAATCAGATATGAGTAGTCCTTGACCTATGACAACAATTGGGACTGGAATTTCTGTCACTAAGTAATACATTCATAAAGTGTGACATCAAGTGACTGCATCACTTAGCAATGGCAATCCTGGCACTCGCCATTGCCATCATTAAACAAATTCCACTGGTTTTTAGTCAAGAACACAATCCAAGCCAACCCATGTCAAGCTTGGTCCTTCCCTGCTCTCAATAAGGTAAGGGACTGCCTCCAACTCCTCCCCCAGGTATCTCCTCTCCCCACCTCTGCCCTGCACTAAAGTAGCCTGTTCAACAGATATTAAAAAAAAATGTAGTCCAAGCCATATTCTGAATTTCAGTTGCTAATTATGCCACAAGTCTTTGACTATAAATGGAAAGGGATTTCCAGAGGCTCTGTCTCCATGGTAGAAATAGCACGTGACTCATTGTTGGTAAACAATCTCCCCATCCACCCAATATCTCTTAATTATCAGTCAATTTGTGGGCAGATAGACTTGGGGTGGTAGCTATTTTGTACAGCAACAATGGCCAATCTTTCACCACTAGATGGACCCTCTCTAACCTACAGACATAAGCAACCTTCAATTTCCTTAAATGTGGGACACCTCCATAGATGAAATCCAAGCTTGAGGATGCATAAATGAGGCAGTGATTTAGATGTGACCCCTCCCCCATCTCACCAACTGCAGAAGATCCAGTAGACCTTGGAGTTTCTGAGTCAGGCAGCAAACAGGTTGCAACAAGGGTGAATGAGACAGACATGTAGGCCTCATGGTGGTAACAGGGGACATCTATGCTGCAATGGTTATACCAGCCTTCCATATACAGTATATTGGATTACAAGTCTCAGGACGTCCAGCCAGTTGGGAATTCTAAGAGTAGCAATACAAATGTTTGAATCCACCAGGTTAAGGAAGGTTGTTCTATGTCAGATGTAATTCTCTGGCAATCCCCCAAAGAGTAGGTGCTATAGTTGTTACTATGACGATGTAAGAGATGGTGCCTACAGTGATGGAGCTGGCGTAATGAACTTCAGGACAGCAGCAGTTTCTTAGGAAGGAGGGAGCAGAAAGGGGGGGGCAACCCAGTCCAGAGGAAGGAGGGAGACAGAGGAAGAGAATGAGGATAGACACTCCCTAGAATCTCCCAAGGTATATCCATTAGCGTGAGAGTAGTAAAGGTTGAGTCTAGCAAGGTCCTTGTATGTCATTCTTGGGCCAAGCCTGACAGATGAAGATTATAATGCTAATCCAATCATCTGTGTGAGTATGTGCCTATGTCCTATTTCAAGAATTTATGTCTCGGCTTATATAAGCTACCTTCACTTCCCTCCTTATATCCAGTACCCTTCCCCTTTTGGGCTTCTCTACGCCAGGACACCTTCCCTCCAAATTTAGCACTGCTTTTTCAAGAGAGAGAGATCACCCCACTGCTCAAGCAGGGAAAGGAGAAGCATCTGTATCTTGCAAAGTTGAGTGGGCAAAAGCATCCCAGCCACTGCAGCTTTTCTTCTCCTCCCGTGTCTCAAGTGGCAAGCCTGCTCCCGAGATCCCTGCTCTTCCGAGCATCTCCCTAGGCTATGCACCAACCCTTCCTTAATGATCCTTATGCTTACTAAGCTGCCTCTGTAACTAGCCCTCTCCGTGGTTCCCTGGCTGCCTCCTTTTGCTATTTTCAGCTTTTCACAGAATGTGCTTGGCTCTCTCAATGCTTCCAGCTGTGGCAATTAAA
>NW_015386890.1:604402-626217 GCF_001527695.2 Protobothrops mucrosquamatus
GGGAAAAAATGCCGAGCGATTTGGCGTAATGAAAGAAAGGCAAAGAAAGCTTGGCCTGCTTGCTGCAAGCAAGAAAGGATGCTAAATTCAGGGGATAAATTATGCATGACAAATGACTCCCCAAGGCTTGAGTTTCTAATGTTATATTGTAGGACTTGGGGTTTTTTCTTGATGCCTCTGGACCAGCCTTTGAAAAGGGATAGCTCGCAAGCCTAGCAAGGCATCTTTGAAGGACCTGCCAGAATCCTTAAGCTGGGGAGACATGAAACAGAGGCTGCCAGTTGGGGCTGGGTGATCTTTGGGCTGGCAAGGGCTAAATCCCCTTGTGAACCATCTCCAGAGGGCTGAAAGTCAGGCAGGGATGGAGCTTAAGCAAACATTAATCGGCTCAGATCGAGAAGAGCCGGGGTCACCCACTTGCTTTCTTTAGGAGAACGTCCTCCCTCCCTCTCCACTTTCACACAACAAGTAAGGACAGGCTGTTCATGCCAGGCATCTGAATGAATGCTAGTCCCAATCTGCCTGACTCTTTTTCATATGCTTTCTTCCCCTGCAAAAGAGGTTCTGGGTTTTCTACCTTACTCTTGGGGGCTTGATAGTTCCTTTTTAATTTCGCCTGATGGTGTTCCGGTTTTACTTCCTTGCCATGCCACATCTTTCCATTCCTCCCAGGCCTGTCCAGGTCACTCAAACTAAAACAGATCCGACCAGGAGTCTCCCTTTCGGGTTTTGTGGAAGCCCGGGAAGCTACCAGAAAGCAGATTATTCAGTGTAGGATGAGATATTTGTGCTCAACGGTTGTAGTTAAATCAATGTAAGAACTCAACGCACCCATGAGAATTGAGAGAAGAGGAATTATCTTTCTTTCAAAGAAATGTTGAAAGTCACATTCTTTTTTTTTTTATCAAACTGAATGAGAATGGCTGGCATAGCATTTGCCTGAACTGATTATATCAATAGATCTTTCAGATTAATCCGGGAGTTGCATGCATCCATTTTAAAGTTTTCAGGCTACTTACCCTGGACTTAGGCATCAGAATAGAGCTGGAAGAGACCTTGGGGGTCTTCTAGTCCAACCCCCTGCTCAAGCAGGAGTCCCTATATCATCTCAGACAGGTGGCTGTCCAGTCTTTTCTTAAAAATCTCCAATGATGAAGCACCCACAACTTCTGAAGGTGAGTTGTTTATTAACTTAAATCTATTATTATTTATTAATCAGACTTAACTGAAAGATTCATTATGTTTCTTCACCTTTTATTCCTTGCATTATCAAAGTGTTTAGGCATCCTAAGAGTTAGATAAGCAAAGAAAAAAAATACAGCTGGGGGGGAGGATGCTATATTATACCAGGAAATGGTTGAATCCTATGGTTGGATTCAATCCAAGTTCTTTTATTATTATTTATTAAATTTACATGCTGCCCATCTCACTAATCAAGTGAACTCTGGGTGGCTGGTGGTTTACAGACAACAAACCTTCTGTCTCTCTGTCCCCAGCCCACCCGTCTCATACCGTAGCATCTGTTTACTTGGCCCATTCCACAATACTACTCAAAAGGACCAGGAGAAGTAAGAAACAGGGTTTTCTCAGTCTCGTTTTTGTGGCATTGGGAAGAAGGCAGCACCAAAGTTGGTGGAGTCCAAGGACACAACCAACCAAAGGAGCAGATCCCTGCCAACAAGTAGATACCGTAACCATAACAAGAAGAACCTCAGCCCTTTGTGCAGAATTCTTGATTCTATTTGGAGATGCCCCTTAGTGAGGATTCAGCTGAGCCTTAGTCACAGTGCTTTCAATTACCCAGAGACACATCACTCCAAGATCAGCCATCTATAAAACAGAATTTCCTCCCAACTGATTTGAGAAACGCTTCCATCACATCTGAAGCAAAAAGGCCCACATCTCATACGAGGGCACCTCTTCCACCCAAAATACTTGATTCATGGTTTGTTAAAGTTTGTTGCTAATTGTGCCGCTACTTGATGCTCAACTGCAGAATCGGCTTTTGCACTTCCAGATTAATTCTAATGAAAGATCTCAATGTACTTTGTAACATTAGGCAGGCTTTCCTTGTTTCCCTCTTCCACATGAAAAGGTTTCTGCTGACAGATAGGAGCTTCCCTGAGGCTACTCACTGAACTCATGGTTGAGCATTTACACCTGGAGAAAGAGTGCCACAGTGGTTTCGTTCACTTAACAAAGCACTATTGCTACAGGCCGGAAGCCAAACAAAGAATTCAATATATCCCCACTGATAGGCACCCCTATCGATTCCTAGCACCTCCGTTGAGACCATCATATCTTTCATATATACTTGGGGCTGGTTGTGGCAACAGCACAAAAGTCACAACCATTTATTAAACATCCATTGGCTCATGGAAAGCATAAATGCGTGGTTAGTAAATCACCAACTAGTAGGCCATTGCCGTGGCCAGAACCTGAAAATGGAGGAAGCCAGAGAAGTCAGAGGTCACTTTTGTTTGGCTTGGGATATGAATATTTCTTCCTATTTACTAAGAGGTCTTGGTGATTTTTCATTGAAGGTCATCTTTTCCGTAACAAAGTAGGAACAAAGTTTTAGCAAGTTTTTCTAGAGATCAGGCTGTCTCCATCCCAAATCCTTCTACTGCTTTCTACAGAGTATCGTAAGAGTGACTTGGCAGAGTGAGATGGGCAACATATAAGTTTAACAAATAAATATTTCATTGATAGAATTGTACTTAGGATTCTGTTATAACAATCAACTATCCATACTTTGCCGGTTTGACTTTCCACAAAATAGCACTTTGTTGCTTACCACGGGTATAAATGAAACAAGACCTCTGTTCTGATCATTCTTGCTTTTATTTTATAATTTTTTGTTATTAGATATTTTTTAATCCTGCTTTTATTTTTACAGTGTTTTATATATGATTACATATGTACTTATGCATATATATGTATGTATCTTGGCAAACATACCTAATGCTTCTGCTTCCTATTTTCCCACAACAGCCCTTCGAGGTGGGCTGGGCTACAAAATGGCCCAAGATCACCCACTGGTTTTTCTATCTAGGGGAGGTCTAGAACTCACCATCTCCTGGTTTTTAGGCCAGCTCCCTCACCACCACACCAAACTAGCTTTCTTATTCTGTAGGAGCTGGACTGAAAAGACTTAGCTTAGATTTTTTTAAAAAGATACTTAAATGTTCAGAGGTACCTGAATCTTTCGAGACTGGAGAATTAAACAATAGAACGCCCTCTCAAAATAACTGATGCAGTTAGTGATATTTATATGTGGATTTTATGCTGTTAAAAAAAAAGAAACAATCAACAGTTTCAAAAACTGCAAGTTAAAGGCGACCCATCTCTTAAATTGATATATCATGTTGGAAAAGAAATGTAAAAGCTGGCATATTCAATTTAAAATTAAATACAGAGTTTGAATTTCAGGCGGCGAAGCTAAAAAGATCAAAGGAAACTCTCTACAGTTCTTTCGAATTTGATATTATGCTTCTCAGGAGATCATTTATTCCCATAATTTAGTTTGACTTATTTTGGCTTCGGTTCCATTAAAAGTATGTAGCGAGGAGAGAGTCTCTCTTTACTTAAATTTTTAACTTCAGCCTGTCAGTAAAAAAGGAGAAAAGTGTCTGAAAGAGGATGATCTACAGAACTGCTAATAGCTTCCAAATCTTTTGACTTTTTGAGCCTGATAGAGGGAGGCTGTCCCCTACCCCAGCATGATTGTATTTTAACCCTTATGGTCATTATTGCCTGAAATAGGCACATTTATTGAAGTACAGCTTTCCCATTTGCCCTTGAATATATGCTGTGCATTCTATGGCATCCACTGTAAGTGCTCCCTTGCCAGCAATAATGTTGCTTGGGTAGCCATAATTATGAAGGAAAGCCTGCCATGTTTCCTTTGAAGTAATTAGAGGCAAATACAAAAGTTGCTGGAGATGCAAGACAGGTGAGTTTTCAAAAATTCACACAACGATCAGAATGGGCTCCCTCTCATCAGATGCGAGGAGCTCAGGAGTGTTTGCTTGTATTGGGCTCAGATAAATCATGGCTGTCTTGTATCAATAACCTTTGATCAAAATACTAATTCGATCTCCTGGGCATGCTAATGTTGAACTACTGCTCGTGGAGCTTGGATGATTCCCATAGAGCAGTGATGGCGAACATTTTAGAGACCGAGTGCCCAAACTGCAACCCAAAACCCACTTATGCATCGTCGAGTGCCCGGTGGGTGTGGCCCATTGGCTGGGTGTGGCCCATTGGCTGGGCGTGGTCAATTGGGTGGGCATGGCTGCAGTGGTAATGGCAGACTGGGTGGGACTAAAAAGTTCAATCAATCAATTCCAACTTTGCAAGAACTTTTTTCCCCGCGAGAAGTTGAAATTGACTGATTGAACCTTTTTTTTTTTTGCACACGGCAGCGGAGGTCTAAAGTGAAAAGGTTTTATAAAACCCAACTGAAGGCCTAGGACTGGGGTGACGGCACTCGTGCCCACAGAGAGGGCTCTGATTGCTGCCTCTGGCACCCATGCCATAGGTTTGCCACCACTGCCATATAGGTAAATCCAGGGCTTTTTTTCTCATAGAACGCCCAGAACAGAGTTCCAGCACCTTTTTTGGATGGAACCTTGTAGGGTAGGCAAGGCGGGTTGTATGACGTGTGTGAGTTCTGGCACCTTTTTTTTTTTTTTAAGAAAAAAAGCACTGGGTAAACCCATATGACTGTTGTTCCTTAACATGTAATATCCCCAGTTTCTTCTGTTGTGGGCAAAATCTTTGCTACCATTTGACTGGAAGATCCTAACTATTCTGAGATTATTTGTTCCCTGGTATGGGACTTGTATTCCAGGAGGAAAAAAAACACCTGATTGATTGAGATTAGCAATAGCAATAGCATTTAGACTTATATACCATTTCACAGTGTTTTACAGCCCTCTCTCTAAGTTGTTTGCAGAGTCAGCATATTGCCCCCAACAATCTGGGTCTTTATTTTACTGAGTTTGGAAGGATAGAAGGCTGAATCAACCTTGAGCCTGTCAGGATCAAACTCCTGGTGTGTGGGCAAAGTTAGCCTGCAATACTGCATTATAACCACTGCGCCATGAGCTTGCTGACATTTTAGTGATTAAATAGACTTGTGGTCCTGGATACATAATGTGCAAGTATTCCTTACAGGATTTTGAGGAGGTACATACAGAGTCTAGGCTTTTTAAAGTTGCATCTGATGTGTCAAAGATATACTTTACAGATTTCAGTAGAACTGTTTGCCTTCAGCTAAGCAGCCTAAACACTTTTCATTAATCTTAGCCCTAGAGTAGAAGATTTCAGACTAAAGAACAAATGCTTCCAAAATTGAATATGGTGGCTTTAGGGAGTATCTATGTGACAAGTGAACTTCTTGAAGAAAAGATACTTTCTACACAGAGGGGAAAAAATGAGATGCTCCATAGCAGAGACAATAATATGCATGGCATGCCTGCCTCCCCCATCATAGAAATTATTTTTATATTGTCTCTGCTTGATTGGGTGTTATTTTCCAATACTTTACACCTAGCTAAGTGGAAGGCTGTGGGGTCTCCATCCTGGTTAATTCTGTATTTGTAAGTGAAATGTGGAGGTAGATTGCATTTTGGCAGAAGAAGCTGGGTTGAGGACTCTAGAGCTAAAACCATTGAAAGCAAGTATTAATTATTGAATTACTTGATCTATCTTTTATGTCCCTAGCCCAATCAAACCCTAGGATTTTAATTGGACTAGTGACCTACTTGCAAAGTGAAACATATACAGTTAATTGATTGGAATTGTGCACTGTTTAGCCACTAGTAATCATGGTGAACTCTTTCCTTCCCTCCTGATCACAGAGTTAAGACCATTTATAATATTTTTTTTTTAAAAAAAAAACCTTCAGAAATGTTTTAAGCATTAGAGCAATTCTCCATGGCACCATTTACTCCTCAATTCCTCCAAAGTCCTTGGAAATTGATCCGCTGATGATCAATCCTACTGGCCTCAGAATGCTTGAATACCCTAAGAATGTAGTATAGGATACCTTTCCGAATAACTCATAAGAGCCTACAAAACAATGTAATTCAAGGAGTGTCTTGTTGAAGCTACGACCAGGCCTATTTGTAGCAAAACGAAACAAAAAAACAAAACAAACCTCTGAATAAGAGCATATCTAATAGGCTTTGTCTGCCTGGATACCAAACCATCATTCCTCTTGCACTGCAACTCAAGAGTTGTGAAGTCACCTCTTAAGTATTGCAACGAGACACGTTTTTTAAACATCTCCCACCACAGCGGCTGGCAGCAGTAGTGGGTGAAATGGGGGAACAGAAGGCCATATGTTGTGCATTTAAAAAGCATATTTTTCAGCCGATAGGAACTGGAATACATTGTGAGACAGATTCCACAATTGCCATCAATTCCACTTCACCGGAATAGCCAAAACATCCTCAATCTTCAGTTCGCACAGAACGGGGAAAAAAAAGATTTAAAGAATGAAGCAGCTCATTGTAACCTGGAAAGAGAAAACAGTGGGGATTTTTTCAACCTCATTGCTGCTAAGTCAGCCAGCATTCCTCTGAAGCAAGGGCTCTGTCCCATGTGAAAAGGAATTACCCCCAAGCCATTCCAAACTTTATCATTGCAAAAAACAAAAAGAAATGTGGCAATTTGGACCCTCTGCAATAAGAAACCAGTCAAGCAACATTTGTCTTGAGTTGGTTTAAGCTGGCACTTGAAAGTCAGTTTTGAACTGGGAAAGAATCCTCACTCGTGACACTGCTTACTGTGAAGATAGAGTTACTAGCCAGTATTTGTTCAAGCTCTACTCCAGTTGCTTAACTCTGCTCAATAGAGGTGGCTAATTGGATTGCACGCATTGTTTCTTCGATCCAAATCAGAGGTAGGTAACCTTGGCTCTTTTATGACTTGTGGACTTCAACTCCCAGAATTCCTGAGCCAGCCATGCTGAGGGGAAAGGGAGAGGTTTCCATGCTGAGCCATGCTGGCTCAGGAATTCTGGGAGTTGAAGTCCACGAGTCATAAAAGAGCCAAGGTTGCCTACCCCTGATCCAAATAAATCAGCGTTCTTCTGTTGTACCTTTAAAGATCGATAAGAAAGGGAGATATTTTGTATTTGCTTGTAGAATGTAGGCATTTTTCTTCTATATAAATCAATTACAGTAGTCCATGACTTATGATCAATTACTTAGTGACTTGTGACCCAGTTTCGGAGTTCCAACATCCACTCCCCCTGCAGCCACATGACCAGAGTTTGAGCCCTCAGCAACCTCATATATATGACCATTTGCAGTTTGCCATGGTCACATGACCACAATTTACAATATTTTTGCAAGAAGCAGGAGCTTATTTCCAGTAGTATCTGGCAAAACCCACCCCATAGCAAAACAATGGGTTCACTTACTGGCTGTGGCATTTGTTTAACTACCACAAAATCAGTGACCTGCTTTAAAACTTTCTCAACTTATGACTGTAAATTGTGGATTCAATTACAGTTGCAACATGAGGACTACCTGTATTCTATCTGGCAGCATCTATCACTAATTCAATGTGGAAGATGGAAAATCATCCTACGGAGCTCTGAACTCAAAGTATTATGCATTTAGCAATAGATTCATGGATGATGAGACCAGCCCTGATTTTGATCTTGCAGGATTCTTTTTACATCTTTCTTTTCACAGACTCTCTCACACATGCTGTATGTGTATTGGTATGTTGTGTTTATATATACTTGTTTCTGGATGACAAAATGAAAATGAATGAAAAAAATGGGGGGAAAATATGGAATATCCTTTGGGATAATTTCAAAGACCAGGATTTTGGTGCCCCGGTAGCTAACCAGATAGTCACTGGAGGTCTGAAGGCAAAGAGGTCCCTCCCAGTTCCAGTATTAGAGGCATCATACAGCTAACTAACAGTCATTATTGTAATTTTGGTTGGAGAAACACCACAACAACTCATTGCATCTTTTATTGTGTGGCTCACTAAGGATTACAGACAGCAGGCAAAAGCCTCTTTTTTTTTTATTCCTCTCTTGATATCGGTTTTGTGTTCTGCTTGTTGGAACATTGATGTTGCTTTATTGTCCTCAAAACTTGTTTTCTCCAGGAAAAATGCTAGATATAGATAGATATATAGATAATAATTGAGCAGAATGAGTCAGTTTCTACAGTTACAAAGTAGCTTTATAACTGTGGGGGTGGGGGTAGGAATCTCCTTATCCAGTTTCTTTTCACTATGTGCAATTTTTACCACTCTTCTTGACATTTTTCCCCCCTAAGTTTAAAAAGCCCTTTCTTCATCAGTGTCTCCCAGTTTCTAGATCATTTTGTTACCCTTTTCACTGGGATTTGATGGAGAATAATAATGGATTGTGGATGAGTGGGTTCCATATTAAACTAGATTTCCCCTGAAGTTCCTCTGATATGGAAGCCAGGTAGAAACTCTGTGGCTGAGAAAGCACAAATAGGATCTGAAATGGATACATTTTGCAACTGAGAGCAGAATGCCTTAAAGACTCAATTTCCGAAGAATGTAGCTGTATTAATTTGTTGCAGCACCAATTTTCTGGCACTTAAATCTACAAACCACATTTCTCCTATAAAAACGTACGCCATGATCATTTGTGATTTATTTAGATGCCACAGCACTCTTTAATATTAGTACCTTTAGGCAGTTAATGCAACTTTTGAAGAAATCTACATAATTCTTCAGCATTCTCTCATTCTTTATATTGTCTTCAAAAATATTCATTTTCTACTGGTAACAAAAGAATAAAAAAAAAAAACCTTTGAGAAATTTGGTTGAAAATAAATCAAAACCCAAATCTTAACCCAAAATGAAATTATCCAAAGAAGGCATGGAAGAGCCATGTTAGATTATTCATTGTTTTATATTACATAAATCAGAAGTGAAGTATTTCCATCTCCAGAATTCTAGCTGCAATAAACCTTCCAACACTCTCTACCAGTAAGGTTTTTGTTCCAAACATAGAAAGATAGAAACTTTCTGTGTCAAAGCCTTTGACATAGAAAGAAGATAGAAACTTTCTTCAACATGGTGCCTTTCAGATACTTTGGATGGCAACTTCCATGTTTCTCAATCAGCATACATTCAGCATATCTGAGAAAATATGCTGATTTACAATGAGTTGTAAACCCAGCACATATGGAGGAGACAAAGTCATAGTATCATAGTGTTCTTTCCTGTTAAACTGGGTATTATCATTTAGAGGAAAACAGCAACTAGAATAGGGTAGTTTTAAGGCCTATCATCAATATCCTTCTGAATAGCCTTAATGAGCTACTTCCCTTAGCGATATTTGCCTTTTGAGAGCTGCCTTGACAGTTGTTATTTCACAGCCCCTCCCTCCCATCTTTCTTAAAATGCTTCCTCTACATTCTTGATGGTACAGCTTGGTGTCCAGGAGTTAGAAGTCTATAGCCAACCAAATAATGCTACTCTTCACTTCAATAAAAAGGCATCAATTAAGTGCAATCCATCTCTCTGTATATATCTTTTTCAAATTAAGAAGTGGTATATTGCCAACAAACGTGCGTATAGTCAAGGCCATGGTTTTCCCAGTTGCAATGTATGGCTGTGAAAGTTGGACCATAAGAAAGGCTGAGTGACAAAGAATTGAGGCCTTTGAACTATGGTGCTGGAGAAGACTCTTGCGAGTCCCTTGGACTGCAAGGCATTCAAACCGGTCAGTCCTAGAAGAGATCAACCCTGACTGCTCTTTAGAAGGCCAGGTCCTGAAGTTGAAACTCAAATACTTTGGCCACCTAATGAGAAGGAAGGACTCACTGGAGAAGGGCCTAATGCTGGGAAAGATTGAGGGCAATAGAAGAAGGGGACGACAGAGAATGAGGTGGCTGGATGGAGTCACTGAAGCAGTAGATGTGAACTTAAATGGACTTCAGAAGATGGTAGAGGACAGGCAGACCTGGAGGAACATTGTCCATGGGGTCGCGATGGGTCGGACATGACTTCGCAATTAACAACAACATAACAACATATTGAATGATATCATTANGTTCTCACCTACATCGTCCACAAGGGACGACTCGGGAACTCAACTCCTACCTCGGGCAGCTCACCTTTCCCCCTATGCCCAGGGGAAAGGTATCAAGCCGTTTGACAGCTGATGCAGGCTGTCAAAACGGCTTTTACGCAGAAACAGGCGGGAGCAGCAAACAGCTGCGTCCAGCGAAGGCGCCTGCCACCGGAAGTTCAGAAGTGAAGTATTTCCATCTCCACAATTCTAGCTGCAATAAACCTTCCAACACTCTCTACCAGTAAGGTTTTTGTTCCAAACATAGAAAGATAGAAACTTTCTGTGTCAAAGCCTTTGACATAGAAAGAAGATAGAAACTTTCTTCAACATGGTGCCTTTCAGATACTTTGGATGGCAACTTCCATGTTTCTCAATCAGCATACATTCAGCATATCTGAGAAAATATGCTGATTTACAATGAGTTGTAAACCCAGCACATATGGAGGAGACAAAGTCATAGTATCATAGTGTTCTTTCCTGTTAAACTGGGTATTATCATTTAGAGGAAAACAGCAACTAGAATAGGGTAGTTTTAAGGCCTATCATCAATATCCTTCTGAATAGCCTTAATGAGCTACTTCCCTTAGTGATATTTGCCTTTTGAGAGCTTCCTTGACAGTTGTTATTTCACAGCCCCTCCCTCCCATCTTTCTTAAAATGCTTCCTCTACATTCTTGATGGTACAGCTTGGTGTCCAGGAGTTAGAAGTCTATAGCCAACCAAATAATGCTACTCTTCACTTCGATAAAAAGGCATCAGTTAAGTGCAATCCATCTCTCTGTATATATCTTTTTCAAATTAAGAAGTGGTATATTGCCAACAAAAGTGCGTATAGTCAAGGCCATGGTTTTCCCAGTTGCAATGTATGGCTGTGAAAGTTGGACCATAAGAAAGGCTGAGTGACAAAGAATTGAGGCCTTTGAACTATGGTGCTGGAGAAGACTCCTGCGAGTCCCTTGGACTGCAAGGCATTCAAACCGGTCAGTCCTAGAAGAGATCAACCCTGACTGCTCTTTAGAAGGCCAGGTCCTGAAGTTGAAACTCAAATACTTTGGCCACCTAATGAGAAGGAAGGACTCACTGGAGAAGGGCCTAATGCTGGGAAAGATGGAGGGCAATAGAAGAAGGGGACGACAGAGAATGAGGTGGCTGGATGGAGTCACTGAAGCAGTAGATGTGAACTTAAATGGACTTCAGAAGATGGTAGAGGACAGGCAGACCTGGAGGAACATTGTCCATGGGGTCGCGATGGGTCGGACATGACTTCGCAATTAACAACAACATAACAACATATTGAATGATATCATTAAAACAGCAGATTAAGAAATGGTCTATTGCAGAGGTCCCCAACCTTTTAGGCACCAGGGACCAGTTCCGTGGAGAGAGGTTTTTCCACAGACCGGTGGGTGCAGGGTTTTGTATGCTGCCTGCATCCCGCGGATGACGCTTTGCTTGTTTGTGCGGCCTGGTTGCTGGCATGCCGTGGCCCGGTACCGGTCCGTGGACCGGGGGTTGGGGACCCCTGGTCTATTGGATTATACACTAACATAGAAATTGTCTTCAATATCCCAAATGTCAACCCATGTCCTCTTTCCTACCCTCCAAACTGTGTTGGGGAATGAATAGAAATGGTGATCCTAAAAGGTTTGATAGGGGCACAAGGTCGCAGCCGTTAAAGATGCTGAGCTTGTCAGCTGACAGCCCAAGCACCAGACAGTGGGGTGAACTCTCATTATTTGCCCCAGCTCTTGCCCACTTAGCAGTTCAAAAGCATGCAAATGCAAGTAGATAAATAGGTACCACTTCGGTAGAAAGGTAACAGCATTCTGTGCACCTCTGAATATAATCACGCTGGCTATATGACCACAGAAATATCTTCAGACAACACTGGCTCCCTTGGCTAGGAAATAGACATGAGCACCACTCCCTTAGAGTCGGATATGACTGGACAGGGAGACCTTTACATTTATCTCTAAAAGTTTGATGCTGATATTCCTAGGTAGGAAAAAATGATCACAAACCAGTTTCAGTAGAGTGATTAAAGATGCTGGACTAGGAACTGGGAAAACATGGGTTCTAGTCCTCCCATAGGCATAAAAGCCAGTTGGGTGACTTTGGGCCAGTCATTCAGCCCGACATACCTCACTGGGTTGTTCTTGTGGGTACAAAGGGAGGAAGAAGCATTCAGTGTGTCATCTTGAGTTGTAAAAAAGAAAGCTGGGCGTAAATTTAATAATAAATAAATGTGATGCTGCCATGCTTGTGAATAATGGGTCTGTGTCAGTAAAGATCTTTAAAGTTGCCCATATTAACAGGAGTTTTATGATATATCACATCAATTAGGACAAGTAGAGGTTCTTTATTAAAATATAATTGTAATGAATGAATATAATACATAAAAGGTAAAATCTGTTTGGTCAAGCTAATCGTCTGTTGATTTCATGGATAGGTCTATGGAGTTTATCAGCAATAATACAGAAGTGGTTTGTGACTGGGAATGTTTTTCAAGTTCTCTGTGTACGTAAGGTCCCACTATTCCTCTGCCCAATTACTAAAGAGTTCCAGCTCTGCATAGCTGTCCAGGCAGGGCCTGATAAATATACTGGCTTTCTAAGCACGTTGCTGTTAGAATTCATGAGTAGCATTCAGATTAAGTTCAGACGTAACTAAGTCCCATAGAAATTAATGGAATTTAAATTAGTCACAAGGACTAATTTGTCTCTTTGGATTCAATGTGCTTCTCATGAGCACTCCATAAAATAGCAATAAGGTGTTTTTTTTTAATTGTAGTATTAAAGAGAACTAGATAACATAAAATCTGTAACAGTTTCTATAGGTGGCAGGCAAAATTAAAAATAGTTTCTTTGCAGTTATGGTTCAGCTCTCCCAGAATCTCAGAAAAGCAAAAATTGCATCCCTTATTAGCTTCAGAAGGAGAAATGCATTTTAATCTTAAATAAGGAAATATTCCTTAGAATAAGGTATATCCATACTTAAGCTGTACCTGTCCTGACTTGCTCATGCTGGCTCACTCTAAGACATTTTTAAAAAATCCTGTGCAGACTGAGGCATCTTGGCAATGGCCAACAAGATATTCAATATGACCAGCAAGTTATCCCATCCTCTCATTGGACAATAACAGATTTCCCTTTAGATGACAGTTGAAAGTCAGAGACTGCACAACTTTGTTACCAGATGTTCATGAACTTTTTGGTGCTTATGTTCATGGACTATATGGTAATGCCCAGGAATTTTGTCCAATTGTGTATTAATACCCAAGAATAGAACAGAGAGTCTAACTCAGGGGTCTTCAAACTTGGCCCTTTTATGACTTGTGGCCTTCAACTCCCAGAATTCCTCAGCCAGCGTGCCTGGTCTAACTCATTATTAAAATGTCTTTATCCTATGGTAATGCACAAAATATAGGCAGCAAGCAAGATGAACTGGATATTATTAGCAAAAAAGGTAGTATGATATAACAGGGATTACAGAAGCATGAATTTTTTAAAAAAACATGAATTACACAAGATAATCCCACAGATGGAACACTGAGCTTGATGAGGGACAAGCAACACAGAAAAAGAATGGAACAACAGTGCATATTGCTGGAGATTTGATATACTGTAGGTCATAAAACCATCCAGAACAGATAGATGAAGATTTGTTGAAGCAGTTAATGGAGCCGCCCTCTCCCATATCAATATAGAGATTGTGATTTTAACTACAGTGACAACTGTTTTACCAAATATAAGCTCTCAGATATATTCTTGACTTGGATTGGGTTGACTTGGGTTCTTTTTTTTTTCTTTCAAAAGGTTGAAGTGGGCTCTAGAGCAGCGGTTCTCAACCTATGGGTCGCGACCCCATTTGGGGTCGATCGACCATTTCACGAGGGTCGCCAAGCAAGGCTGTCCACCATTTTTTTTCCCTTTTCCAGCGGGTGCCTTACCTCCCTTGGACTGGGCTAGCTGGTGGTCGGCCTGCTCCGTCTCTGCCGCTTGCCAGCTACGCCTCAGCCGGCGCAGGGGGCGGAACCACGCATGCGCGGCGCTCCCGGGCAGGGGAAGTCCTCGACTTACGACCGGTTGGGTAATCCTTGACTTACGACCGGTTTAGTCCTCGACTTACGACTGGTTTAGTCCTTGACTTACGACCGGTTTAGTCCTCGACTTACGACCGGTTGTGGGTCGTGGCATTAAAAAGGTTGAGAACCACTGCTCTAGAGGCTCTGCTACCTTGGTTTTGGATTATACTAACCAGGAAGAGTTGTCTGAAGATATTAACATCACAAAAACTCTAGGTATATGTTTCCATGCATTTCTAGAATTCATGATTTTAACTAAAAGCTCAGCAAGAGAAAAACCCAACTATGAATTTTAGAAAGGCAATTTTTAATAGATTAAGACAAATATTTAGGTACTATGGGGAAAAAATTTAAAGGCAAAGGTATTGTGTGGCTGGTTGGAACATCTTGAAAAGGACATTAAGGACAGCATAGTCTCAAGCAATATCACCGAGGAAGAGAGCTAGAAGACATCTAAAGATGCCATTGTGAGGAGCTGAGGCTAAAGAAGGATGCTTATTGAAAAAGGAAGGAAGGGCTAACTACCAAGAAATTGTACAAAAATACAGCTCAGAAATGTAGGAATGAGGTCAGGAAGGCAAAGATGGAAAGTGAATGAAGGATAATAAGAGAGGCAAAATCCAGCAAGAAAGATTTCTTCAAATATGTCAACAGCAAAAAGGAGACAAAGGTGGTGATGGGCTCACAGCTTACTCCAAATGAAACAATCTTAACAGATAATGGAAGAAAAAGTAGAGAACTCCTATTTTGCCTCTGTCTTTACATCCAAAGGAAATGGTGAATTAAGTAGCGTAGACTTGAAATAAACCTAACAACTAAGGATGCAGGTCAATCAAAATAGAGTAAAAGATCTTCCAGCTAGTTTGAATACCTTAAGTGGCAAACCTTAGTGAAAGATATCCTACAATACTGAAGAAACTGGCTGATGATGTTTTGGGACCTCTATCAATTATTTCTGAGAAAGCTAGCTGTTAGAGAACTGAGATGGAGTTACCAAACTGGAGAAGAGCAAATATAGATCCCTATTTCAGGAAAGGAGAAAAATAAGTAATTGTTGATCAGTGAGCATCAATCTCTGAAAAAAAACGTTAGTTCAGATAATAAAACCATCCATTTGTAAGCAACTTGAAGACAAGGGCACCATTTTAAGAGACAGGAGCATTAGTTCATATGAACTAATATGAACTAACTTAATTTCAGCAAAGCTTTTGACAAGGTTCCACATGACAATCTTAGTGAGAATATTAAAGTGTAATATGGATATACTACCATAAAGTGGATCAACTATTTAGCACTTAAAGAGTCAACATTAATTAGGTTGGAGAGACATAACCAATAAATCTCACAAGGAGGTTCTTTGAGACCAGTATTTTCAACATTTTTATTAATGATCTAGACAACAGGATTGTTAGGCAGCTTATCAAATTTACTGATGACACAAAATTGGGAGGTCTACACAATACTCAGGAAGACCAGACTAGGATTGGAATGTACTCTGGACAGTTTGGAAGACTGATCTGAGAAGATCAAGATGTTCTTCAACAGGGAAAATGGTAAGATATTATATGTGGAAAGATAAAATAGAAGTCACAAATACAAGATGGAGGATTCATGGCTAGGATGTGTTATGTTACAGAAGGGTGTGATTGTTAACAATAAGCTAAACATTAGTCAGCACTGTGAGACAGCAACTAGAAAGGCTAATGCGGATCTGAGTTGAATCAGAAGAGGAGGACATTGAAACTAATGAATAAACTTGGGATATTGATTCTAAGAAAAAAGGACTGAGGAGAGCGTGATATCAGTGTTTAGAAACATAAAAGGATTCCATGTGAAAGATGGTCAGGAATTGTTTTCAGTTGCCCCAGAAACTAGGCCCACAAATATAGGTAGTCCTCAACATACAACAGTTTGTTTAGTAACCATTCAAAGTTACAATGGTGCTAAAAAAAAGTGACTTATGACCGTTTTTCACACTTAGGAATCCCCGTGGTCATGTGATCAAAATTCAGTTACTTGGTAGCTGGTTCATATTTATGATGGTTACGGTGTCCTGGGGGGGTGTCATGTGATCACCTTTTGTGACCTTCTGACAAGCAAGTCGATGGGGGAAGCCAGATTCACTGAACAACCAGGTTACTAACTTAACAACTGCAATGATTCACTTAACAACTGTGGCAAAAAAGTCATAAAATGAGGGAAACTCACTTAACAAATGTCTCACTTAACAACAGAAATTTTGGGCTCAATTGTGGTTGTAAGTTGAGGACTACCTGTAATGGGAGCAAATTGCAGATACCTAGATTTCGTATAAATATAAAAACTTCCACAAACTAAGATACAGCACATTTGGAAAGTATTCAGACCTCCTTCACTTTTGCCAATTTTGTTATGCTGCAGCTTGGTTCTACAGTTGTTGAAATTCATTTTTTTCTCATTAATCTACACTCAGTACCCCATAATGACAAAGTGAAAACAGAATTTTAGAAATGTCTGTCAATTTATTAAAGAGAAAAAACTGAAATATCACATTGGCATAAGTATTCAGACCCTTTGCAACCACACTTGAAGTTTAGCTTAGGTGCCTCCCACTTCACTTGATCCTTGCTGACATGTTTCTACACCTTGATTCTACACCTGTGGTAAATTAAATTGATTGCACATGATTTGGAAAGGCACACATCTCCCTATAGAGGACCTCACAGCTGACAATGGATACTGTAGCAGAGCAAAAGCCATGAAGTCAAAGGAACTGCTTGCAGAGTTCAGAAACAGGATTATTACAAGGCACAGATCTGGGGAAGACTACAATAAAATTTCTGCTTCACTGAAGGTTCCTAAGAGCACAGTGGCCTTCATAATTCTCAACTGGAAGAAGTTTGGCACAACCAGGACTCTTCCAAGAGCTGGTTGCCCAGTCAAACTGAGCACTTGGGGGAGAAGGGCCTTATTAGGAGAGGTGACCAAGAACCCGATGGTCACTCTGACTGAGCTCCAGAGATCCTATGTGAAGATGGGATAGAGTTCCAGAAGGACAACCATCACTGCAGCCTTCCACTGATCTGGGCTTTATGGCAGAGTGGCTAGACAGAAGCCTCTCCTCAGTGCAAAACACATGAAAGCCCACTTGGAGTTTGCAAAAAAGGACCTGAAGGACTTTCAGACAGTAAGGAACAAGATTCTCTGGTCTGATGGAACCAAGATTGAACTGTTTGGTCTCAATTCTAAATGTTATGTCTGGAGGAAACCAGGCACCGCTCCTCACCTGCCCAATATCATCCCAACAGTGAAGCATGGTAGTGGCAGCATCATGCTGTGGGGGTGTTTTCCAGCAGCAGGGACAGGGAGACTGGTCAGGGTTGAGAGAAAGCTGAATGGAGCAAAGTACAGGGATATCCTCAATGAAAGCTGTTCCACAGCACTCAGGACCTCAGACTGAGCTGAAGGTTCACTTTCCAACATGACAATAATCCTAAGCACACAGCCAAAACAACACAGGAGTGGCTTAGGGACAACTCTGTGAATATCCTAGAGTGGCCTAGTCAGAGCCCTGACTTGAACCCTATTGAACATCTCTGGAGGGACCTGAAAATGGCTATCAACTGATGGTTGCCATCCAACCTGACTGAGCTTGAGAGGGAAGGAAGAATGGTAGAAAATTCCCCAATCCAGGTGTCACGTCACACCCCAAAAGACTCGAAGCTCTAATTGCTGCCAAAGGTGCTTCAACAAAGTACTGAGTGAAGGGTCAGAATACTATGTAATTTCAAATGGAACTTGAAAACGTTCATCTTGATTTAAAAAAAATGAAACCAATTTTGACTGAGTGCTAACATATTGGAAATCTAATGTTAAAAGCCTACCCCAAAACAGGGAGGTGGGGGTGGGGCAGGGAGTTGCATTTTGTACCTGTACTTTATAATAGGTTGCAAGACAACTGCTGCAAAATTCTTAATAGCTCACTCCTCTCAACTTTAGATTGATGTTTTCCCTTTTTAAATTCTTTTTTTTTGAAGCTGCACAGACCATGGTGAAAAATAGTGAGCTGTACATGTGTCCCTCAGGATCAATTTATTTATTGCATCTGTATTCTGTCCTTGCTTCAAATAGATGAGAGTAGCATTTTACTCTTCCAAACAACAAAGCTGGGGCCAAACCAGACATGACAGAGGCTGTCATTCATGAGACAGCTTGATTCCTATATAAAGTGCCAGTGTGGAAAAATACCACCGAAAGTGTCGTTTTTTTTGTATAACATGATGTCATCTAGTCTTTTATTTTTAATGTTTGGATGTCAGGATAGTTATGACACTTATGCTTCTGTAGAGACTGACTTCATACGAAACCTTAAATACGTCCACTGAAAAATAATTCTAAACCCATAAATTTCTCTTCTGAATTGAGATGATCATACACAGCAAATGTTCTGTGGACCTTTTCCCCAATTCATCAGAGGATGTACAGCAGGCCTGAAGGCCGAAGAGGTTACTGTATATACTTGGATTACAATTTAACTTCAGTGTGTTTTTCTGTTCCTCACTACCCAGAATTTTAATTTCAAATAAGAATCAGGCCCAAAGATAGGAGAGGGAACTTGGCTGAGGGTGGATCTTTTCAATTTCTAGCATGTATTTATACTATTGTTTCAAACAGGAGAGTTTTACAAGCCTAACTACAGTCCTTCTTTTCTCTAAGCTAACCAAACCCAAATCCTGCAACCGTTCTTCATATGTTTTAATCTCCAGGCCTTTAATCAACTTAGTTGTTGTTCTTTGCACTTTTTCCAAAGTTTCAACATCTTTTTTGTGATGTGGTGACCAAAACTGGGTGCAGTATTTCAGGTCTTACTAAGGCTTTACAAAGTGGTACTAATACTTCATGTGATTTTGATTCTATGCCTCTGTTTATACTACCAAGGACTGTATTAGCTTTTTTGTCTGTTGCCTCACACTGCTGCCTCATGTTTAAGTGATCATCCATTAGATCCAGTGGTGGGATTCAGCCAGTTCACCCCACTTTGGCAGAACCGGTAGCTAATTTTTTGTTGCTCAGGCCCAGAATGGACTTCCAGAAGTGGCATCCACACAGAGGACCGGTTGTTCACATATTTGAATCCCACCACTGACTAGGTCTCCAAGGTCCCTCTCACAGTTATTGATTTTGAGCCAGGTTTCGCCTAATCTGTACTTATACCTTTGTTTTTTTTCCTGCCTAAGTGTAAAACCTTGCTTTTCTCCACATTAAATTTCATGTTGTTGGAAAAGGCCCATTGTTCAAGTCTGTCAAGATGTTTTTGGATCCTGAGCTTGTCTTCTGGAGTGTTGGCTATTCCTGCTAGCTTAGTGGCATCTACAAATTTGATGAGTTCTCCTTCTATTCTCCTTTATTGGTAAAAAATAATAATAAAAATCATGCCAACATCACCAGGCACCTATCTGTACGATGTAATTGTGCATGTATTGGGGGCTAAGTGATAACAAAAAGCATGTAATATTTCCATCAGAAGGTAACCTACTTGCCATCACATCCTGCACCTGTACAGCTTCCCAGGCAGATTGTCACTTAACATGGGTGAAAAAGGATCCCACACTAAATTGAATTACCTAAAGGAAGCTTCTTACTGATTCCCAGCAGCATCCGATTCCCAGGAGTCACTTTGTCTCCTCTATGATTTCTGATGCTGTAGTCAGAAGCCTTGACTGCAAGTAATGGGTTCATAAAACCTATCTTTAAAATTTTACCTGACAGTAATGCTGTGCAAATATCTGCTCTTCTAGTTCACCTTCTCCACTTGTTTACATCAGGATTTTAATAGAGTGGCTGTCACAGAACAACAGCTAAAGGCCACTATTTGATAAGTTGCTGTAAAAAATAGACTGTTCAGAATGAGAATTCTAGTCTTCAATTCAGCCATCATAAAAGGTGAGGGTGAAGTTTCTGGTTTAGAAGAAACAGTTCCTGGGAGGACTGCAGTAAAATTCATTGAAACTGCAGTAATATTAAGGCTAAGGAGAAAGGAACTACATTTCCCATATATCTTCAGGCTGGTAATGGAATGTTCAACCCTCTGAAGGTTTACAGAAAAGAAAAAAAAATGACCTTGGTTTCTTTGTGCTTTAATTGAATTATTATATAGAGACTTGTAGGAGGCTGTAAAGAGGCCTTTAAAAAAATGTGTTTGTCCAATACAACTTCCCTCAGACTGACTAATCCACTTCTTCTTAACCACAGGGCACAGCATGTGAAGAGTAGATTCATTGTTACCCCAAAATGTGATACCTCGTAAAATAACTTTCTAAGGCTCGACAGATAATTCATTTCTAAATAGTTCATTTCAGGTCAGGAGCCTTGATGGAATCCAGCCACTTTTAGAAAGAGTCTCAGAGATACCAGCTCAATCAAATTTGGCACCAGCGGTTAAGGGAAATAACTTTAAGTGCATAGCGGTAAGCAAATAAAGACCCTTAATTAAAATGTTGGCATCTTGGAGGGAGGGCTTCATTTTAAGCAGGATATAAAGAGCACTACTTTCTGACATCTTTTCTTTCCGTGTTGATAGAGGGTTTTATAAGTGGCTGGAATCATAGCTCTTAACATACAGAGTTCACACGCTGTACCTTCCATACAGAACTATGACACAAATTCCAAGCCTTCTGATAAATACTTCCAATTGCAAGCCAATATGCTTGGTGTAATTTCAGTGAAGATATTTTTTCCTAGGTCCCTTTTGATTCAGCATGGCATCTGGCAGCAGCACCAAACACACGCGTTGGTCCAAATTGTGTCTTTCAGAAAGCCCACCCTAGAGAGGACACCTAACCAAGTAAGGTGTCAGAAAACTGGTTAAGTCTACACTCATCCGTGTGCAATTTTGAAGACGTTACATTTCTGTATTAGCAACAAGGTAAGCCAATCAGCTGCTCCACTGAGAGTCCACCTCCATTCCCCCTCCCCTTTTTAGTAATACTTCCACAAGGACTTTCCAGCCACTCCTGGAATGTTGATCTTTTTCTAAGCAAAACAGTTAATTTTGCAATCTCTTCTACTTCCATCATTTTCATCAACTATTCCTCCATTGTGGGTGTATCAGAATCTTTCCATTTTTGTGCATATAGTAGTCTTGGGATTGTGATTATATATACAAATAATCTTCTGTGGCTCTTTCCTAGTTGTCTGCCCATTAATCTCAACCAGAAAAGTTCTGGCTTTAATTGAATCTTAAGTGTTTAAAATTATTTGTTTTAGTATATGTTTTGTGAGACAGAATCTTGAGTAGAAAACGGCAATGGTTGCAGAAGTGTCCCTCCTGACAACTCTGGATGGTGTTCTTACAGTCTAATAGGAAAAGCAAAATTGTAATTTCTGGATATTATCATTATTTTTGTTCCACAACTTTCTGAGCAGAAGGCTTTATAAAGCACATGTAATGCATATTATATTATTTTATTTATTTAATTTATTTATTTAATTAAATTTATATCCCGCCCTTCTCCTTGCGGACTCAGGGCGGCTAACAATCAGATAAAAATACAAAAATAACATTACAGGTTAAAATTAATTAAAAGGGAAATATTTGAATTTGATCCAATTAAGATAAATTTAAAACCCCCTCTAAAAATTCCCCTAGGCCAGTCCCGCAAG
>NW_015386890.1:626731-629669 GCF_001527695.2 Protobothrops mucrosquamatus
CCTGAGTCTGTTCCTCCCCATCCACACCCTCACGGCCTCCAGACACCGGGTCATCACGTCAAGGGCATCATTGGGGTGGCCCGGGGTGGATATGTACAGCTGAGTGTCATCAGCGTACTGATGGAAATCCACCCCAATCGATTCCATAGCAAAGACCCAATTCTTGGAGTTGATACATATGTTAACTGAGCTTTTCCACTGAACCTTTTGTTTTTAACAGATATAGTGGACAGCCTCACCTCCTACCCCAAAATCTGGATTATATTAATAGTGTATCAAATTACTTTGGAATCAAATCAACAGGCATTAAAGGATTTATGAGCTCTTCCGGGTTCAAGGATTAGCCAGTGACATCATGGTTGCCCAGGAATGCATATCCCTGTTATTTTCTCACCAAAGTGGTACCTATTTATCTAGTCACATTTGCATGCTTTCAAACTGCTAGATTGGCAGGAACTGGGACACACTGATGGGAGCTCATTCCATCATGCAGCTCACACTCTCAAGTTGTGAACAGCTGAGCTGTTGACCACTCAGTGGTTTTCCGATTTAGCATCCTAACCATGTGGAACCACTGCAGCCACTTTTGTTTTAGCTAAATATCCCCAAAACCCACATTTTGTTCCCGATCTACTTGGGAGAGGTTCTAAGTAGTTTAGGAAAGCATTTGTGGTTGGTAGTAAGGGTAATGTGTTCTTTTTTTTTGTTTTTAAATCCTTGTAAGCTGTCCAGAATCATCAATGAGTAAGTTGCCTTATAATTTAAACAAACAAATAAATGAATAATAAGAGTCATACCACTTGAGTGGAAGTAGACTTAAGACATCTTGGATGGCACGCTCTTTGCTTTTCTAATTCTCCCAATGCTTTAAGAGAACATATCAATTCAATGTCTACAACAATAGTATTGCATTCTTTAGTACAGTGGCCCCCAAACCTTTGGGCATCAAGGACTGGTTCTGTGGACAGAGGTTTTTCTTTGGACCGGAAGGGGCATGGTTTTGTATGCTGCCTGATCCCGTGGATGGGGCTTTGCTTGTTTGTGCAGCCCAGTTTCAGCATTGCTGCTGACCGGTGCTGGTCCACAGACTGGGAGTTGGGATCCCGCTTTAGTAGATACTGGGTATAATACAAAGGCTAGGGATGATGGTAGTGACAGTGTATTGCCATTGGAGAGGGAAAGACACACACAGATTCATGAACAAATTCAAATATACTGTGGAAGAACTAACATTAATTATTCTATAGACTTGCGATCAGAATGTTAAGGCACGATGACTACTAATATCTTAAATGAAATGAGGATGTCTCATATTGATGGAAAAAATATAAAATATTCTGATATGGCACTATTAGGGTGATAAAGGTTGATCCCCCTCACCTATTATTTGTATAATTTTAATTAGGCTTCCCTTAATTTAAGCAGTTGACTCACTCTTGGCTTGGCATTGAGAAAATTAATAGGATGACTGAGTAAAGACTTTCAGATCCTTTTAAAACATATTTAAACATTATTACCATCGTTATTAAATACTATTTTATGTATTCGGTCTATCTTAAAATTAAACTCAATGCATATTTAAAATATACATAAGAATATTTCATAAATATGAATTTTTAACAGGATTTTCTAGAAAATATATTCTGGTTTATATCAGACTGAATAAAGTCTGACTGTATTCTTAATTATGGCATATGGTCATCAATTTGCTGGCCACAATTTCTGTCTAGATGTCATACCTTAGTTTTTCTCTCTCTGCTCTGATAAAATTGAAATAGTGACAGTGTTTATTAATTTATTTTGAAGAGAGAGTAGTAAAGTTCTTAAACAAGTCACACAATTTTCAGCTGCATGGCTCTTCGGTAACAATTTGCAATTTCCATAAATAGAAGTTGTGATGTGCAAAAAAGATCAGAAGTATTAGCATCATTCAGATTGATTGAAGCCATGAGTTTATGAGTGATTGCTTCTTCTAAATAAACAAAACTTTAATGGTACTGGTTCAGAGACTCCTCTCACTGTTTGTGACCATCTGCTTTTTCAGCTTTCTGCAATTTTTTTTCAAGCTCTACATGGACTGTGTTGGAAATAGCATACATCTCTCTGATGTTACCCAGAGGACTTTTATATATGTTGAGTGGAGGGGGGCACCACATGGAAGTTCTTTGATGATGACTAACAACTGTCCACCAAAGCATTCCCTGCAATGATTTAGTGAACTGCTCATGAGGTTTTTGGTGGGGGTTTTTTTTTGGTTAATTTTACTTGAAAAGCAGTATCCAAGACTACAAGTCCAATTTAATAGTTCTTACAAAACAGCGCTTTGTGAGTTGCTTAAATTTGCCATTGTCAGTGCCCCTTCCATGCTCCTTACTGTTACCACGTAAATTAGCTTATAATTTTGCAGAAGTAGGGGGCACCTCCAAATCCTATAATGTCAGAGCTTGTGCTAATCTAGGAAGAGGAAACCAATAACTTCCTGGGTCTTGCTGAATTACAACTTCTGGCATCCCTTACTATTTGAAGGGTGTCCAGAATTCAACAAGGTCAAATGGGCCTGAGGTGTCCCGCCAATGGTTTCGCCCATGCATGAGTTTATGGTAGAGTTGTAAATCTTTATACAGTACTGTATTCTTAATGTGCATTTGTATAAGCTGTGGTTGGTCATGAGAAATATCTGTGCAATCTTTTCTATGCACTGCTTTATCAGGAATCTCCTTGCCCTTTTAGAGTCAGTTTGCATTGCGATAGGAAGTCTGTGAAAGGTTTTACCAGGCTTTTCATCACCGCTGAAAACAAGATGTCAAAGAGAATGATTCTAAACTAGTCTTTTACTTGACATTCCACTTTTCTGTGTACATGAGTTTATTATTTTCAGTGTCAAAAGAATATTTCAGGTATGATCTCTCTCTTTTACACACACACACACACACACACA